>NW_027444884.1:0-13391 GCF_048569485.1 Anomaloglossus baeobatrachus
GATCACTAGGACATGGATACTAAATCTTAGTTGTGCTATATAATCCTGATCACTAGGACATCGATAGTAAGTCTTAGTTGTGCTGTATATTCCTGATCACTAGGACATGGATTACTAAAGTCTTAGTTGTGCTATAAGTACTCCTGATCACTAGGACATGGATACTAAATCTTAGTTTGTGCTATATAATCCTGATCACTAGGACATGGATACTAAATCTTAGTTCTGCTGCTATATACTCCTGATCACTAGGACATGGATACTAAGTCTTAGTTGTGCTATATACTCCTTGATCACTAGGACATCGGATAGTAAGTCTTAGTTGTGCTATATACTCCTGATCACTACGGACATGGATACTAAGTCTTAGTTGTGCTATATACTCCTGATCACTAGGCACGTAGAAGTAGTTGTGCTATATAATCCTGATCACTAGGACATGGATACTAAGTCTTAGTTGTGCTATATACTCCTGATCACTAGGACAGGGATACTAAATCTTAGTTGTGCTATATACTCCTGACCTTGACATGGATACTAATCTAGTGGCTAACTCCTAGACATTGATACTAAATCTTAGTTGTGCTATATACTCCTGATCACTAGGACATTGATACTAAATCTTAGTTGTGCTATATACTCCTGATCACTAGGACATCGATAGTAAGTCTTAGTTGTGCTATATACTCCTGATCACTAGGACATTGATACTAAATCTTAGTTGTGCTATATATTCCTGATCACTAGGACATTGATACTAAATCTTAGTTGTGCTATATACTCCTGATCACTAGGACATTGATACTAAATCTTAGTTGTGCTATATACTCCTGATCACTAGGACATCGATACTAAGTCTTAGTTGTGCTATATACTCCTGATCACTAGGACATCGATACTAAGTCTTAGTTGTGCTATATACTCCTGATCACTAGGACATCGATACTAAGTCTTAGTTGTGCTATATACTCCTGATCACTAGGACATCGATACTAAGTCTTAGTTGTGCTATATACTCCTGATCACTAGGACATGGATACTAAGTCTTAGTTGTGCTATATACTCCTGATCACTAGGACATGGATACTAAGTCTTAGTTGTGCTATATACTCCTGATCACTAGGACATGGATACGAAGTCTTAGTTGTGCTATATACTCCTGATCACTAGGACATCGATAGTAAGTCTTAGTTGTGCTATATACTCCTGATCACTAGGACATGGATACTAAGTCTTAGTTGTGCTATATACTCCTGATCACTAGGACATGGATACTAAGTCTTAGTTGTGCTATATACTCCTGATCACTAGGACATGGATACTAAATCTTAGTTGTGCTATATACTCCTGATTACTAGGACATTGATACTAAATCTTAGTTGTGCTATATATTCCTGATCACTAGGACATTGATACTAAATCTTAGTTGTGCTATATACTCCTGATCACTAGGACATCGATACTAAGTCTTAGTTGTGCTATATACTCCTGATCACTAGGACATGGATACTAAGTCTTAGTTGTGCTATATACTCCTGATCACTAGGACATCGATAGTAAGTCTTAGTTGTGCTATATACTCCTGATCACTAGGACATGGATACTAAATCTTAGTTGTGCTATATACTCCTGATCACTAGGACATGGATACTAAATCTTAGTTGTGCTATATACTCCTGATCACTAGGACATCGATAGTAAGTCTTAGTTGTGCTGTATATTCCTGATCACTAGGACATGGATACTAAGTCTTAGTTGTGCTATATACTCCTGATCACTAGGACATGGATACTAAATCTTAGTTGTGCTATATACTCCTGATCACTAGGACATGGATACTAAATCTTAGTTGTGCTATATATTCCTGATCACTAGGACATGGATACTAAATCTTAGTTGTGCTATATACTCCTGATCACTAGGACATTGATACTAAGTCTTAGTTGTGCTATATACTCCTGATCACTAGGACATGGATACTAAATCTTAGTTGTGCTGTATATTCCTGATCACTAGGACATTAATACTAAATCTTAGTTGTGCTATATACTCCTGATCACTAGTACATTAATACTAAGTCTTAGTTGTGCTATATACTCCTGATCACTAGGACATCGATACTAAATCTTAGTTGTGCTATATACTCCTGATTACTAGGACATTGATACTAAGTCTTAGTTGTGCTATATACTCCTGATCACTAGGACATGGATACTAAATCTTAGTTGTGCTGTATATTCCTGATCACTAGGACATTAATACTAAATCTTAGTTGTGCTATATACTCCTGATCACTAGTACATTAATACTAAGTCTTAGTTGTGCTATATACTCCTGATCACTAGGACATCGATACTAAATCTTAGTTGTGCTATATACTCCTGATTACTAGGACATTGATACTAAGTCTTAGTTGTGCTATATACTCCTGATCACTAGGACATGGATACTAAGTCTTAGTTGTGCTATATACTCCTGATCACTAGGACATGGATACTAAATCTTAGTTGTGCTATATACTCCTGATCACTAGGACATGGATACTAAGTCTTAGTTGTGCTATATACTCCTGATCACTAGGACATGGATACTAAGTCTTAGTTGTGCTATATATTCCTGATCACTAGGACATTGATACTAAATCTTAGTTGTGCTATATACTCCTGATCACTAGGACATCGATACTAAGTCTTAGTTGTGCTATATACTCCTGATCACTAGAACATGGATACTAAATCTTAGTTGTGCTGTATATTCCTGATCACTAGGACATTAATACTAAATCTTAGTTGTGCTATATACTCCTGATCACTAGGACATTGATACTAAATCTTAGTTGTGCTATATACTCCTGATCACTAGGACATCGATAGTAAGTCTTAGTTGTGCTATATACTCCTGATCACTAGGACATCGATACTAAGTCTTAGTTGTGCTATATACTCCTGATCACTAGGACATGGATACTAAGTCTTAGTTGTGCTATATACTCCTGATCACTAGGACATCGATACTAAGTCTTAGTTGTGCTATATACTCCTGATCACTAACACATGGATACTAAATCTTAGTTGTGCTATATACTCCTGATCACTAGGACATCGATAGTAAGTCTTAGTTGTCTATATACTCCTGATCACTGGGACATGGATACTAAGTCTTAGTTGTGCTATATACTCCTGATCACTAGGACATGGATACTAAGTCTTAGTTGTGCTATATACTCCTGATCACTAGGACATCGATACTAAGTCTTAGTTGTGCTATATACTCCTGATCACTAGGACATGGATACTAAATCTTAGTTGTGCTATATACTCCTGATCACTAGGACATGGATACTAAATCTTAGTTGTGCTATATATTCCTGATCACTAGGACATCGATACTAAGTCTTAGTTGTGCTATATACTCCTGATCACTAGGACATCGATACTAAGTCTTAGTTGTGCTATATACTCCTGATCACTAGGACATTGATACTAAGTCTTAGTTGTGCTATATACTCCTGATCACTAGGACATGGATACTAAATCTTAGTTGTGCTATATACTCCTGATCACTAGGACATCGATAGTAAGTCTTAGTTGTCTATATACTCCTGATCACTAGGACATGGATACTAAGTCTTAGTTGTGCTGTTTACTCCTGATCACTAGGACATCGATAGTAAGTCTTAGTTGTCTATATACTCCTGATCACTAGGACATGGATACTAAGTCTTAGTTGTGCTATATACTCCTGATCACTAGGACATGGATACTAAGTCTTAGTTGTGCTATATACTCCTGATCACTAGGACATGGATACTAAGTCTTAGTTGTGCTATATACTCCTGATCACTAGGACATGGATACTAAGTCTTAGTTGTGCTGTGTATTGCTGATGTCCTAGTGATCAGGAATATATAGCACAATTTGTATTCAGGATTTCTGTCGTTAGTATCAGACATGGCGCCATGTGTCATTTCATTGTTTATGTTGCGATGTCTGTATAGGGTGTAAATGAGAGTGAATGTGAAAAGCAAACCTTTTAGTAAATGTCTCGTAGAAACGCCTTCCCTACAGATCCCCTGCGATATAATGTATTGATATTGTGTCACACCTTCATATGACTGCTGTAGATGGATTTACCAAGTCCTTCATCTGGCACTTACTGCCAATTACGTAGTGAATTGTTTCATCCATACCACTTAAGTGACAAACCCTTCCATGGCCGTTACATTTGATGGATTTGACAGTTGTTGGTGAGACTTAAGCAGTGAGGGCATTGCTCGCAGCAATTCCGCAGTTCTCAGAGGGTGTATTACACCTGCTTTCTTGGCCATTGCTTCTCTTTATTCCACTTCCAGATATTTCCATACATACTTTATGGAATAATCACGCCGGTGATAACCCGGGGAGACGCTGGTCTTCGAGAATTGTTGACACCTGTGGATAACTTTGTCTCCTCCTGGAGACATCCAATTGTGGAGCTGTGCTCATGTAAATGGCGCCACTACCACACATTGTGCTGCCTAATAACACTGTCAGGGGATCAGATCCAAAATATGGAAATAGAACGTGCAGCGTGACAAAGCTGACATCTGGCACGTGAAATTTATTGCAAAGATATGGAAATGTGTCGAAATTAAGAGGAAAAAAAAGTTATTCTAAAATTTGACACTGAAACATTTTGTGTGAATGCACAAATACTAGGGAAACTGATTAGCGTACATGAAAAAAATAATAAAAAGCCTGCCTTTTAGTGAAAAGATAATGATCTCTTTGGAATATGTGTTATTGTGTTTAATTCTGGTCTGTGAGCACTGTAGACATGGACTCCATAGTGCGGCAATGTATAGATTGTGTGGGAAATGCGGAATATTGTGTCCTGACGAGGTGACACAATGGCGTCTTTTACAGTCTTCCGGGGTTTCTGAGTATCAAGTGGTATACCAGAAGACTCCTGCCAATCTAATAAACCTAAGGGAATACTGTAGCTATAGTGAAAGGTCAGACTGATCTCCCCCGTGAGGTGGGACGTGGAGAATTCTTGTTCTTTGCCTGCTTAACACAAATCTAAGCAATGACCCAGGTAAGTACATGATGTAGCGTTTCTACCTACATTTCAGGACAGTCACCATTTCTGCCTTTTTTTTTTTTTTGTGCGCCTGTGAGAAGTGGGGTCATGTAGGATTTTATTTCTGAATAAACTCACTTCTTTGAAAGTTAAAGGGGGGGATGTGGACAACCCCCTGCTCATTCCCCTATTTTGCCCCCGTAACAATAAATAAGCCTATACTCCCCTAGAGTGTGGCCGCGGTTCCAGCAATGTCTGAAGCAGCGTTCCCAGTGAGATTATGACACTGGTGCCCCACGACCAATTGGTGCCCAGCGTCTGTCTCTCCACCTTCGGACATTTGAGCAGGATGTGGCTGCTGCACTGACTTCCTGCTCAAATGTCCGAAGGTGGGGAGGAAGAGGCCAGCCTTGATTGGTCACGGGATTTGCATGTAATAAAAATGTCACGTGGGCCCCGGGAACACGACTTCAGACATCGCTAGAACCTTGGCCGCACCAGAGGTGAGTATAGGCTTATTTATTTTTATGTGGGTGAACAAGGGGAGTGACAAGAGGTTGTCCCAACTAGTGGATACCCCCTTTATGCTGGCTAACAGCAAAAACTGCATATCAGTGTGGATTTAGATCCTGTGGAAACCATATCGTGTTAACCCTTGAAGCTTGAACACAGGGCAGTATGCGCTGTGGCTGAAGCCCAGGGTTTTACACCAGTTGCTGACCAGAATTTCTACTGTGGTACACTGATAGAATGCACAAGAGTAAAGACTGACGTATGAAGGCTATAATTTAGCCAAGGGATTGCTGACTTTTCAATATAATGATTGTGATGTAAAATCTGTTCAGCGCCGTAAACTAGACCAATTCATTATACTAGGGCCTGGTGCACAGCAAGTTCATTATTATGCTTCACCATCATTGTGCAGCGCTTTACAGACATCATCACTGTCCCCATTGGGGCTCACAATGTAAATTCCCTATCAATATATCTTAGGACTGTGGGGTAAAACCCAGGAAACCACTGAGAACATAACGACTCCTTTCAGTTGTGCTTGGTGGGATTTGAACCTAAGTCATTGCCTTACAATTACTAATAGAGCATGGTTCTGTACTAACCAGGAACTGTATGACCCTGTAGAAGAGAAACGCTGTCGGTAAACCTAGCAACCAATCACAGCCAAGCTTTCACTTCTTATTGTGCCCTAGAAACATAAGAGGAGCTGTGATTGGTTGTTATGAATAGGATATTCCGTTTTTCTTGTAGACGCCTAATAAATTTGTCCATTGATGACATTATTCACTATCTAGTTTTCATAATCACAAACGCTACACGAGCGGTCATTTGTCTGCCTTTGTCAAGATTCACTTTTATAGAGTTAAAACAATGACTGCATTGTTCAGGTCTTTAACTGTCTGGCAGCTCTGTCCGGGTCATTAGAAATGGGCTAGAAGCAGCCGCAGAGCTGTGGAGGATAGCGAATACACATATACACATACCTTTTTCCTAAAGGTCCGGGACATGGGCAGCATGCATGATATGACCATAATATGACATGATATGACCGCCACTTGGTAAACTTTTACTGCTAGGCAATCTGTAAATAACTGTTTACAAGGCGGACCAAAGTAGGCGGCCATGGCTCTCGGCAGTGCGATTTGTGTGTACACAGGACGATGCACGGCCGAGGACAATTAATATATATTTTTTTGGGCTGCACAAGAAAATCCTTTTAGCTGCTGAACGAGGGTTTGGGTTTGTTTTGCCACCAGTGACTACAGAATACTAACATGGCTACTGGACCGTAGTTCTGAAAATGTATTCACTCATCTCTAATGCAAACCTTCTCATCGATTCCTAGCAAATTTTCTTTTTTTTTTCTTTTTTTTTGCTGCAGACCTATCCAGAACATTAAAAATATACACTTGGAAGGTCTCATAGACTATATTATACTATACTATACATTTCTCAGGCAGGCGGAACATTCAAAGCATTACGTTCAACATTTCCACTAGTGACCCCATAACAACACAAGACAGGAAGTGTTGTCATAGGGATTTTGGAATACCAGGATGGTGCTTAATAATTCAAATGTAACTTTTTGTGTGTAAATAGACTTTAGTATGAAGTACAGTATATAGGAGCTTTTTGCTAAAGATTACATTTAAGTAGATGATCCTATGAAACCGTTCTTCCTGACTCTACAGTTCTTAAAACATATTTTATTAAACATTCAGGTAATTCTTAATAAAAGGATTCCTGTGGTCAGAATCTCCATATTTTGGACAGAGTATAAGGTTATGTACGCATGTTACAGAAAATGTGTTAACGACAAAACCTTATGCACCTTATGGCATAAAAATGCACATTTTACAGGTTGGTGTATGTGTGGTGAGATGTGTGGTGAGGGTGGTATATGTGTTCAAGCACGTGGTAGTGTGTGGCACATTTTGTGTGTGTGTTCATATCCCCGAGTGTGGTGAGTATCCCTTGTCGGGGCCCCACCTTAGCAAATGTACGGTATATACTCTTTGGCGCCATCACTCTCATTCTTTAAGTCCCCCTTGTTCACATCTGGCAGCTGTCAATTTGCCCCCAACACTTTTCATTTCACTTTTTCCCCATTATGTAGATAGGGGCAAAATTGATTGGTAAATTGGAACGCGCGGGGTTAAAATTTTGCCTCACAACATAGCACCCGGCGCTCCCCGGGATAGTAACAGTCTCTGTTTCTCTCCCATTCTCTGTCTGTCTCCTCCTCTGTATATATCTCTCTGTCTCTCTCTGTCTTTCTCTTTCCCTGACTGTCTCTGTCTCTTTCTCCGTCTGTCTCAATCTCTTTCCCTGTCTGTCTATCTATCTCTTTCCCTGTCTGTCTATGTATCTCTGTCACTTTTCCTGTCTGTCTCTTTCCCTCTCTTTCCCTGTCAGTGTGTTTCTTGTCTGTCTTTGTGTCTGTCTCTTACCCTGTCTTTGTCTGTTTCTTACCCTGTCTGTGTCTGCCTCTTCCATGGCTGCATTGTGACACGCCAACATTCCATATAAGGGTGTGGCCGCGCATTCTTCTGGCTGCACTGTGGCTCCCAGCTCCATTCGCTTTAATGGAGGCAGGTTTTTTGTTGAATAACTGAAGAGCAGGGTTAAAATTTCCCCTCAAAACATAGCCTATGACGCTCTCGGGGTCCAGAGGTGTGAGTGTGCAAAATTGTGTGGCTGTAGCTGCGACGGCGTGGATGCCAATCCCGGACATACATACACACATTCAGCTTTATATATTTTTCATATCTATATATATAATTGCCTTATTCTGTCTGTCTGTCTGTCTATCTGTCATGCTCCGAAATTGTGTCCTTACGGTGACACAAAGCTGATTGGCCGCTGGGCTCGCCATGGTCCCGCCCCCCACACGGATTGGCCTCTCGCCCCGGCTCTCTGCAGGCCCCACCCCCCTCACGCAATGCACGCTCGCTCTGGCCCAACTGACACGGAGCTCCGATTCCCAGGTGAGTACACACACACATCAGATCACACTCACTCTCACACTCACTCTCACACACCTCACACATCACAACATGCTGGGATATCGCTTGCTTCTACACCGGCTCCGTCAGGAACCCGGCAGCGCCAGACATAACCTTGCGATGCTGGGATCTTGACGGAGGCCGTGAAAGCTGGTAACCATTATACACATCGGGTAACTAAGGTCCCTTAGTTACCCGATGTGTATCATAGTTACCAGTGTACACCGGCTCACACTCACTCTCACACACACCTCACACACACATCACATCGCATCCACACATCAAGGTCCTGCAGCTGCGGAACATACACACACATAACAGCACACACACACACACACACATACACACACAAATCAGATCACACTCACACACACCTCACACATCACATCGCATCCAAATACTCACAACATCCTGGGATATCGCTTGCTTCTCGGCGGCGATACTGTGCTGTTGTGAGCTTCCAGGACCTGCCGGGGGATCACATGGCCAGAAGCATGTGATATCCCCGGATGTTGTGAGTATCAGCGCGTATGTGCAATATCGTCAGTGTGTGTGTCTTTGTGTGTGAGTGTATGCGATCGGGTGTGTGTGAGTGTATGCGATTGGGTGTGTGTGAGTGTATGCGATCGGGTGGGTGTGAGTGTATGCGATCGGGTGGGGGTGTGTGGGTGTGTGTGAGTGTATGCGATCGGGTGTGTGTGAGTGTATGCGATCGGGTGTGTGTGAGTGTATGCGATCGGGTGGGTGTGTGTGGGTGGGTGTGAGTGTATGCGATCGGATCTGTGAGTGTCGGCAGAGGAGCACGGCGTGCTGGAGGAGGCTGAGAGGAGAGAGGCTGAACCTGGGGAAGGCTGGGATGGGGAGGCTGATGCGGGAGACTGAGAGGCTGATGCTGGCGCAGCATGGCGGATGGAGCACCTTTGGGAGTGCGCAGCATGGCGGATGGAGCACGTTTGGGAGTGCGCAGCATGGCAGATGGAGCACGTTTGGGAGTGCGCAGCATGGCGGATGGAGCACGTTTGGGAGTGCGCAGCATGGCGGATGGAGCACGTTTGGAAATGCGCAGCATGGCGGATGGAGCACGTTTGGGAGTGCGCAGCATGGCGGATGGAGCACGATGGGGAGTGCGGAGTATGGCGGATGGAGCACGTTTGGGAGTGCGCAGCATGGAGGATGCAGCACGATGGGGAGTGCGGAGTATGGCGGATGGAGCACGTTTGGGAGTGCGCAGCATGGCGGATGGACCACGTTTGGGAGTGCGCAGCATGGCGGATGGAGCACGTTTGGGAGTGCGCAGCATGGGAGATGGAGCACGATGGGGAGTGCGCAGCATGGCGGATGGAGCACGTTTGGGAGTGCGCAGCATGGGGGATGGAGCACGATGGGGAGTGCGCAGCATGGCGGATGGAGCACGTTTGGGAGTGCGCAGCATGGCGGATGGAGCACGTTTGGGAGTGCGCAGCATGGCGAATGGAGCACGTTTGGGAGTGCGTAGGATGGGAGATGGAGCACGATGGGGGGTGCGCAGCATAGGGGATGGAGCACGTTTGGGAGTGCGCAGCATGGCGGATGGAGCACGTTTGGGAGTGCGCAGCATGGGGGATGGAGCACGTTTGGGAGTGCGCAGCATGGCGGATGGAGCACGTTTGGGAGTGCGCAGCATGGGAGATGGAGCACGATGGGGAGTGCGCAGCATGGCGGATGGAGCACGTTTGGGAGTGCGCAGCATGGGGGATGGAGCACGATGGGGAGTGCGCTGCATGGCGGATGGAGCACGATGGGGAGTGCGCTGCATGGTGGATGGAGCACGTTTGGGAGTGCGCAGCATGGCGGATGGAGCACGTTTGGGAGTGCGCAGGATGAGAGATGGAGCACGATGGGGGGTGCGCAGCATACAGGATGGAGCACGATGGGGAGTGCGCTGCATGGGGGATGGAGCACGATGGGAAGTGCACACCTCCCCCCAACACACACACATACACGCGCGCGCGCACTGCACAACACACCACACCACACCACACACACACACTGGGAACCACAAACAACTGCCCTACACAGACACCCACACACACAGACAACGCTGCACACACAAATATACGCACATACCGCACAACACGCACATTGCACAAAACATACCTCCCCCCAAAACACACCACACACACACAAACTGCGCAACACACACACAACGCTACAGACACACAGCGCTCCACAAACAACGCAACACACATACAACACCGCTCTCACCCCCCGCCACACCCAGACAACATCCAGAACATGTACAGCGCCCTACACAAACACTTGGTAACTACACACAACAACATCTATATATATATATATATATATATATATATATATATATATATATATATATATATATATATATATATATATATATATATATATATATATATATATATATATATATATATATATATATATATATATATATATATATATATATATATATAACAAAAATCATACATGAACTACACAATACGTAAATTCTAGAATACCCGATGCGTAGAATCGGGCCACCTTCTAGTATATGTGTATATATATATATATATATATATATATATATATATATATATATATGTATATGTATATGTATATGTATGTATATGTATGTATATGTATATATATATATGTATGTATATGTATGTATATGTATATATATATATGTATATGTATATGTATATATATATATATATGTATATATATGTATATATATGTATATATATGTATATATATATATATGTATATAGTATTATATCGTGTGTGTGTATGTGTGTATATAAATATATATTATATACACACACACATACATAATAATGTATGCATATGTGTTATATGTATATATACAATTATTATTAATCATTTATAGCACACCATTGGTTACATACAGAATACATATACAAGTTACAATGGACAGACTGGCCCAGAGGGTAGAGGGCCCTTGCGGGCTTACATTCTATAGGATACTGGGGAGGAGACAGTAGGCGGGCCAGTGGTGAGGCAGCAACTTAAGGGGCGGCGGGGTCATTGGAGACTATAGGCATTTTTGAACAGATGAGTTTTCAAGTTCTGTGTGATGCTACAAAGTGTGGCAGATATACTAAGATAGATAGACATATATACATACAGTACCGACCAAACGTTTGGACACACCTTCTCATTCAAAGAGTTTTCTTTATTCTTATGACTCTGAAAATTGTAGATTCACATTGAAGACATGTGGAATGAACAACTTAACAAAAAAGTGTGAAACAACTGAAAATATGTCTTATATTCTAGGTTCTTCAAAGTAGCCACCGTTTGCTTTGATTACTGCTTTGCACACTCTTGATCGCGCTCATTTAAAGGGGTTGTCCCCTATTATTACATTGATGGCCTATCCTTAGGTTAGGTCATAAACGTCTGATTGTCTGGAGTCCGACACCCTGCACGCCCGCCAATCAGCTGTCCTCAGTGGCGGTAGCAGGCAGCGGGAAGTGCTCAGTTCTGGAGCTACTCCGTCGTCCGATAACAGCCATGGCCAGGCACTGCACATCCGTCTCCTATTCAGATTAATAGGAGGCGAATGTACTGTATTTGGCCTCAGGCAGTATCAGAAAATGGAGCAGCTCCAGAACTGAGAATTTCCGGCTGCCGCCAGCACCAGGAACACCTGATTGGTGGGTGTGCCGGGTGTCTCACTCCGGCTGATCAGATATTGATAACCTGTCCTAAGGATATGCCATCAATGTAAAAGTAGAGGACAACCTCTTTAATGGCCTGAAGTCAGTATATGTAAATGTATCCTAATTGCTTGTGTGTGATGGGGCAGTATGTCCGCATTTAGGACCCCACTTTGTCATAAGCAGTGACTCTGTAAGGGGAGCCCAGAGATCTAGAAACCCTCTTCCACAAGGTCCTCATGAATCACTGGATACAGACCCACAATTGGTTACTGGGAAAGTTCTGGAAAATTCTAGAAGTATTCTTCTTCTTGTGTTCTCTCATTTTCAAGCCTTGTCCTATACCAGCAGAATGGAAAGGCATTTTTTCTTGATCTAGTTGAGCTCTAGAATCCTATAACTACAATGCTACCGTGTCCAAGGGCAGATTGATGAATGGCGGTCTGACAGTTCCAGGCTTTTTCTGCCTCTTGTCAGGCAGGCGTGCTCCGGCTTCCTTTATGATAGATGTTTGAATTGCGGTGTTGCGCACAGTTGTCGGTGTGATTGCGCCCTCTGTGTGGGCTATGAATGGGTTAATGCTCAGTCTGGCAGTAGGGAAGCCTGGGCAGTGTGAAGTCCTCCTGCAGTCGGCTCCAGCATGCTGCACATCACTCATGGCTCCTCCACTCTCCACCCTAAACTTGTTGTGACACATCTGGTATGCTGAGCAGCCTCTCGCCTTCATTCTCTCCAGCAACTTTCAGTTTCTCCACAGCTTTTGTGTGGACGCCAGCTTCTTCCCTTGCTGGCTCACGCTTCCTCTCAGATGTGCTTTCTTTTTATTCCTCCCTATTGTTTGTTTTGCTGGAAGTGGCCATGGATTAAATCCCACCAGGTATGTGACCTAGTGTACATGTTCTTCTGCGAGTGATCCCATGTCCCAGTAGCTGCTGCTCCAGTTCTTCTCATTGATTGTGTGTTGTCATAGGCAGTACAGAGAGGTCTGCTCTTCTATGTATGGAAATGGAGCTTCTGGGAGGGCAGAGGTCAAGGGAAAATATTCTGTCCCCTTGCCTTCTGCTCCCTTTCCATAGTTGTGAAATGTGGTAAATAAGGGTCACATGGCCGGGTAATCGTGTGAGATTGCTTCATA
>NW_027444885.1:0-13291 GCF_048569485.1 Anomaloglossus baeobatrachus
CCCGATGTAACGAGGACCCAACTTGTACGATGACAACTTCAATCGGACATATCTGGATGCAAGCCAGACCAGATCACCAGGGGAGAAACACGGGGGATCCAGGCGCTTCTTGTCCGCATGCCTCTTCATCCGCAAAGAAGCACGCTCTAGGGAAGTCTTGACAGAGCTCCATATAGCTGAGAAGTCCCGAACCAGAGCATCTGCCGCGTGGACATCGGAAGCCGAGGATACTGGCAACGGGACAGAAGGCTGAAGTCCGTAAACGACCTGGAAGGGAGAGCTGGAGGTGGACTCGCTGATGTGTTGGTTGTGGGAGAATTTAGGCCAAGGTAGGAGCGTGGACCAATCGTCATGATGGATGTTGACGTAGTGGCGCAGGAAGGAGGTCAGGATCTGATTGACCCGTTCCACTTGGCCATTCGACTGAGGATGGTAGGCCGAAGAAAAGTCCAAGGATACTCCCAGATGTTTGCAGAGAGCCCTCCAGAAGCGCGAGGTAAACCGAGTTCCTCTGTCGGACACAATGTGTGCGGGGAAGCCATGCAATCGGAATATGTGCTGTATGAAGGAGTCAGCTAGCTCCTGGGCAGAGGGCAGCCCGGCCATGGGAACGAAGTGAGCCATCTTTGAGAAGCGATCCACCACAACCCATATGACCGTGTGTCCGGAGGATAAGGGTAAGTCCGTAATGAAGTCCATTGCAATATGTTGCCACGGAACGGAAGGAATGGGCAGAGGCAGAAGACGTCCATATGGTAGGTGCTTGGGTGTCTTGTTCCGGGCACAGGATGGACAGGCTGAGACGAAGGTTGCGACGTCTTTACGGAGGGATGGCCACCAGTAGTGACGGACAATCGTACTCCAAGTCTTCTTCTGACCAGCATGGCCGGCGATCTTCGAGGCATGGCCCCAGTGCAGGACTCTCTGTCTGTCAGTATCTGAGACATAGGTTTTCCCAGGGGGTATCTGAGTTAGAGCGACAGGAGTCACCGGAATGACTTTACTGGGGTTGATGATGGGCTGGAACGTCTCCAACTCCACGGGCACGAAGGACCTGGACAAAGCGTCTGCCCGCACGTTCTTATCCGCAGGCCGAAAATAGAGTTGGAAATCAAATCGAGCAAAAAACAAGGACCAGCGGGCTTGTCGCGGGTTCAGTCTTTGGGCTGACCGCAGGTACTCCAGATTCTTGTGGTCCGTGTATATGATCACAGGGTATACTGCTCCCTCCAAGAGGTAGCGCCATTCCTTCAAGGCCAGCTTAACGGCCAGTAACTCCCGATCCCCGATGGTGTAGTTGCGTTCGGGTGCCGAGAAGCTCTTGGAGAAGAATCCACAAGTGACCATCTTTCCGGAGGAGGAGTTCTGCATCAACACTGCCCCTCTCCTGAGGAGGAGGCATCCACCTCTAAGGTGAACTGTCGGTTCAATTCAGGGCGATGGAGAACCGGGGACGAAGCAAACGCCTGTTTCAAGGAGCAGAACGCGGCATCGGCCGCCGGTGGCCAGTCCTTAGGATTAGCTCCTTTCTTAGTCAAGGCAGAGAGAGGCGCAGTCAAGGCAGAGAAGTGCGGGATGAATTGACGATAATAGTTCGCAAAGCCGAGAAAGCGTTGGATAGCCTTCAGTCCAGAAGGAGGAGGCCAGTTGATGATGGCAGACACTTTCTCTGGGTCCATCTGCAGGCCAGTGTCCGAGATTACATAACCCAGGAAGGGAAGAGACGACTTTTCAAAGACGCACTTCTCGTACTTAGCGTACAGACGGTTCTCTCTAAGCCTCTGGAGAACTAGCTGCACGTTCTCTCTGTGGGTCTGTAGGTCCGGAGAGAAGACCAGGATGTCATCCAGATATACCACAACACAGACATAGAGGAGATCTCTGAACACGTCGTTCACCAATTCTTGGAAGACTGCCGGAGCATTACACAGACCAAAGGGCATGACACAATACTCGTAGTGCCCATCGCGAGTGTTGAATGCGGTCTTCCATTCGTCTCCAGAGCGAATGCGAACCAGGTTATAGGCCCCACGGAGGTCCAACTTGGTGAACACACGAGCTCCTCGGAGCCGATCGAATAGTTCGGGGATAAGTGGCAGAGGGTATTTGTTTTTTACGGTGATCTGGTTTAATCCCCGGTAGTCAATGCAAGGGCGCAGATCACCTTCCTTCTTCTTGACGAAGAAAAAACCTGCTCCGGCAGGGGACGAAGATCTCCGAATGAACCCCTTAGCCAGGCTCTCGGTGATATAGGCAGACATGGCCCGTGTTTCAGTAGGGGACAAGTGGTAGTTCCTCTAGGAGGCGTAGTTCCTGGCAGTAAATCGATGGCACAGTCGTAGGGTCGATGAGGCGGTAGTACCTCTGACTCCTTTTTATCAAAGAGGTCCGAGAAGGACCAGTAGGCAGAAGGCAGTCCTGGTAGAGACTCTGGAACCGGAGGTCGTCGGATGGGCTGGATGGATTTCAGACATCTCTCATGACACGAGGAGCCCCATCGGGTAATTTCACCTGTACTCCAGCTGACCGACGGTTCGTGTGCCCATAACCATGGGAGTCCCAGCAGGATCTGATGAGACATGCGTGGGAGGACGTAGAAGGTGATCTTCTCGGTGTGCAGAGCACCGATCCGTACTTCCACAGGCTTGGTGATCAGTGAGACGGTGTCAGAGAGGGGTCTCCCATCTACAGAGGCGATCACCAGCGTTTTTTCTAGTGGGAGGACAGGCACCTGGTACTTATCCACCGTGGCCTGCTGGATGAAGTTGCCTGCTGCTCCGGAATCGAGATACGCCTCTGCCGTGAACCGGGTCTCTTCTGTAGTGACTTGAATAGTCCATGTAACGGAGTCTGAGAGCGTCCCAGCACCTAGGGTGGCCTCTCCTACCAAGCCTAGGCTTTGGAGTTTCCCGGCTTCTCGGGACAAGAGCGTAGCAGGTGTGTGCCATCACCGCAGTAAAAGCAGAGACCCTTTGCTAGTCGTTCTGCTCTGCGTTGCTCAGACTGCCTCAGGCGGTCAATCTGCATGGGCCCGAAGGTAGACGCGCCAGGTGACGCCAACTGGGGAGCGATGGACTTCTGGGGTGGGGAGGAGTGCCTTATCGGACGCCTCTCGCGGGACACCTCTTTGGATCGTTCCTGAAAGCGAAGATCCACTCGAGTCGCTAGAGCAATCAGGGCATCCAGGGTGGAAGGCACGTCACGACCAGCCAGCTCATCCTTAATACGACCCGAGAGTCCCTCCCAGAAGGCGGCGGTTAGGGCCTCATTGTTCCACCCTAGTTCCGAGGCCAAGGTGCGAAAACGAATAGCATATTGGCCCACCGTCAGAGTCTGACGTAGCCGGAGGAGGGATGAGGCAGACGCAGAGGCGCGTCCGGGCTCGTCAAAGGTGCTACGAAAAGCCTGCAGGAATTCCTGGATGTCGGTGGTTACCGGATCCTCCTTCTCCCACAAGGGGTTCATCCAGGCCAGTGCCTCTCCCTCTAGATGGGACATCATGAACGCGACCTTGGCTTGGTCAGAGGCAAAAAGGTGCGGCAGCAGCTTGAAATGGAGGGAGCATTGATTTATGAATCCCCTGCAGGTCTTGGGATCTCCGGCGTACCGGGGTGGTGAGGCCAAACGAAGTTTGGAAGCATCCGAGGAGGCTGCCACGGGAGCTGCGGCCGTGGATTGTACAGTGGAAACCTGAGATGCCAAGGACGTGGCCGTTGCTTGTAGCGTGTTCAGGCGGGTATCCACAGAAGACATGAAGGACAGCATGCGGGTCTGGGTCTCGCGCTGTCGTACGAGTTCCTGCTGCAAGGCCGCTAGTGCTTCGGCGGGATCCATGGCCTGTTCTAGCTGTTACGTCTGGGTGGTGGAAACTCTGGACCGTACACCGGTTTCCCCTGAGGAGGCAGCCAGGCCGGTCACCCCGCCAGAGGGTCTTGATGCACGGCAGCCGAAGCACTATTGGTAGCCAGACAGTCCGTAGGGGAGCTGGAAAGGTGGATGTTGCTGAACACACGGAGTTCTGGACGGTAGTCCGGGTGACGAGGCTCAGGGTCCAAGGCCGGGTTGAAGGGTCAGGCGGGATCCGGAACCTGCTGAGCGATGGGACGGGTCACCCAACGGAGCCAGGGACTGGAGACTGGCGGAGCTGCAGAGGTGGTGGAACATCCGCCGAAGTCACAGTCAGGGTACTGGAATGGACGTGGTTCGGAGCGGCTGGCGTGGCAGGACAGGCTCTGCGAGACAGACAGGGTTAATACAGGGCAAAGCAATACGGGGACCTGAACTCCTAGCTTACGAAACATGTAGAACAGGCCCCGCCCACCAGGAAGGAGAATCCTAATATACCCTGTACCTGTCTATGCAATTTCCTGTTTGAAGGTGCTGGCCTTTTAAGAAAGGGTCAATGACCGCGCGCGCACCCTAATGCGCATGCGCGAGGCCCGTGTGCCAGAAGCCAGTCCAGGGAGCGGTGCAGAGGAAGCAGGGGTGCCCGGCAGGGTGTCCCACGTCGCTGAGGAGCGCCGGGAGCGGGGAGCTGGACGCATGGAGGGCGCAGGCGAGGAAGAGGAGACCAGGACCGGAGTGGTGAGTCAGGGACACCGCCGGGAAGTGGGGAGCAGGCCACGGGGACCGGAGAGCGGGGCACGGGGACCGGGAAGCGTGACACCAACTGACGACCTACCAAGTAAACTGCCTGTTGCGGTTACAGTGGTGGAAGGTGTGCGTGGAAAACCAGGTGTGACAGCTGTCCCCACAGTCCTAGAAGATGAAGAGCGCGCGGATGCACTAGAAGGGGCAGGCGGTGGATGGTCCGCTCCGCTAGGCCGCATTGCAGCACGGTGAGCTTCCCACTGGGACATATGATATTTATTCATGTGACGATTCATGGAAGAAGTTGTCAAACTGCTGAGGTTTTTGCCTCTACTAACAGATTCCCGACAAATTTTACAGATCACATGATTTGGGCGATCCTTTGCAAGGTCAAAAAAGGACCAGGCTAGGCAAGGCTTAGAGGACATGCGACCTGCTGAGCCACCCCGACTAGTGCTCAGAGGCAGAGTGGTGGCTGAGGATGCAGTTGTAGACGTGCTACCAGTACTCCGACTCTGTCTAGGAAGGCGCAAGATAACTTCGTCGTCAGTTGCATCTTCCTCCACCGCCCGCCTCTGTTGACCTCCTCGAGTGCCTGACTGTGGGTTGACAGTAGGTGGGATCTAGAACTTCCTCATCAAGCGTTGTGTTTGCACTCCCCTCACTCTCAGACCTAGCCTCTTCCTGCCGCCCTGACCGAATATTTAAGTTGTCATCCCAATCTGGTATCTGTGTCTCATCGTCATCAGTATGTTCCTCATTGTCTCTAACAACAGGTGTTACAGTTTGTGAATAAGGGTCAACATTATGCTCAGAAACCTGGTCATCACGGCCTGAATCTGAGTCACAAAGGTTCTGGGCATCACTGCAGACCATTTCCTAGTCTGTACTCACTGTAGCTTGGGAGCAGACCTCTGATTCCCAGGCTATAGTGTGACTGAACAGCTCTGCAGACTCAGCCATCTCTGTTCCACCATACTGTGCAGGGCGGATGGAGACTTGAGAGCTGGGAGAAAGCAAGTATGATTTGGATGACAACTCAGAGGACTGTTTTTTTTTGGATGCGGTAGTTGAGGTGGAGGAGAGGGCACTTGTTGGAGCACTTGAGATTCATTCAAGCATGTGCTTTTTTTGTGCATCATCTACCTTTCTTACAGTTTTTCGGGTCCGTAAAAATAGGGAGCACATCAGATTGTCCACGGAAAGTAGTAGACATCTTAATTTTTGCTGGAAGATGGCCTATCTTCAGCAGATGTTAATGTAGCTTTGCCACCTTCCCCACGGACAAAAACTTTTTTTCCTTTTCCAACACGCCTGTTCCCCTTTCCACCAGCATCTGTCATTTTGCCACTCATTTTGATAGCGACAAGATTGGCCACTTAAAATGTGGTAGTAAAAATTGAGAGGTGGTGTAAATTGCAGAGGTGGTCTAGCTTTATTGACAGATGAAGAAACAACACTGACTTTCCCTGACCATGCAACTATGGCCCTTAGACTGGCAGCACAGTTTGCTATTATAATAGCTTAGTAAAAAATGAGATTGAGGGTGCAATGCAGAGGTGCTGGAAATTGCTTGGCACCAGTGGGACACTAATGGAGTCCAACGGCCACTTTTAGGATGCCACTAAGTTTCCTCAGTGTTTGCTATTATAATAGCTTAGTAAAAATGAGCTTGAGGGTGCAATGCAGAGGTGCTGGAAATTGCTTGGCACCAGTGGGACACTAATGGAGTCCAACAGCCACTTTTAGGATGCCACTAAGTTTCCTCACTGTTTGCTATTATAATAGCTTAGTAAAAATGAGCTTGAGGGTGCAATGCAGAGGTGCTGGAAATTGCTTGGCACCAGTGGGACACTAATGGAGTCCAAAAGCCACTTTTAGGATGCCACTAAGTTTCCTCAGTGTTTGCTATTATAATAGCTTAGTAAAAATGAGCTTGAGGGTGCAATGCAGAGGTGCTGGAAATTGCTTGGCACCAGTGGGACACTAATAGAGTCCAACAGCCATTTTTAGGATGCCACTAAGTTTCCTCAGTGTTTGCTATTATAATAGCTTAGTAAAAATGAGTTTGAGGGTGCAATGCAGAGGTGCTGGAAATTGCTTGGCACCAGTGGGACACTAATGAAGTCCAACAGCCACTTTTTGGATGCCACTAACTGGAAGCACTCTTTTAAATTAAAATGGCTTTGCAAAAATGTGCAGGAGGGGAGAATGCAGAGGTGGTTAAACTTGCTTGGCTTAAGTGGCACAATAATGGAGTATAGCAGCCACTCTTTGGATGGCACTAACTGGCAGCACTCTGCAATTAAAATGGCTTTGCAAAAAAGGGCAGTAGGGTACAGTGGCCGGGTTGTGGGTCAGTGTAGAGGAAAGGAAGCCTCACTTTCTATGCCTCCTAATGGTGAAATGCAGCAAGGAATTCCCTGAGCTTAGCTACACAGACGCTGTTATCTGAAGCTGTAAAAAGCGTTTCCACGGACCTGACTGTCGCCTATGGCTCTGAGCCAGCTGTAATAAGCCCTTAAAAGGGCTGAAATAAACTTCTGTCCCTAATGAGTAGAGCGCTGTGTGTATAGCGTAAACAGCAGGACCGGCGACAGGAGCTGCGTGAGCGGTGACTGAGACCCAGACGCAGAAGGCAGATAATGGCGTGCTGGGGGAAAATGTCCGTTTTTATAATGCAAGGACATGTGACATGGACAGCCTATGACACATGCCCTTGCTTCTCTGGCAAAAAGTCCACTTAGCTGTGTGTGTGTCTGGGATTGGCTGACTTGTTGGCCCGCCCCACTACACGCGCGCTTAGCGAAGGAAGATAAAAAAAAAAATGGCGATCGCCATTATCCCAGCAGCAGTGATCTAAACGCGCAGCCCCCGCACACTATACACTGAAATTTGATAATAGTGTGAATCACAGAGTGACTCACACTATTACAGTGAAAAGCCAGCTAGTAATTAGCTTGGCTTTTTGCTGATAGAACCGTTCTCAAACGTAACTCGAGCAAACGAACTTTTAGCAAAAAGCTCGAGTTCTAGTTCTATCTAGAACACCCCCCAAAATCACTCGAACCGCGAACTGGAGAACCACGAACCACGAACTGCGCTCAACTCTAGTCAAGACTCTGTGGTATCCCTTTTGAAGGAAAAAAAAATTTCGGTACAGACCTAGACGAAATCTTAGAAAAAGCATTTTGTTAAAAAAGGTATTCCCAAAGACTGACTTCCTGAGTTTTAAAAGATCCTTCCAACCTCCTAGGAGAGACAGACAGACCAAAGCCCCGAAGATGAGAAAACCTAGGTGCAAAGGGGATCATTTCCAAAGGTAGGATTCCAAAAGGGATAGTGTTTTTTTTCCAGGGCCTTTAAAAGATCCGGAAAACAATGACGCCAGGACATAGGTAAATGGGAGACTATTAAGATTCCATCCTGACTGGGAGAAGATTTCGGCGAGCCGTTGGGTTCTGGACACAGTTGCCAAGGGGTTAAAACTCGAGTTTACCTTCCGTACCCCCAGAGAGATTTATGATTACAAATACTCAAAGCTTCGAAGGTTGTCAACAGGCCTCAGAAGGCAATATCAGGTCATTATTAAAGAAGGCTTGCTCACCCCAAGCCCAGGAAGAGAAGTAGGGAAAGAGTTTTACAGTCCCTTCAACCTAGTAAAAAAAAACAAACAAAAATGGACTTATCTTACAGGATGATCATAAACCTAAAAAAATCTAAATCATTTTATAGTGACAAAACATTTCCAAATGGAAACAGTTAGTACAGTGGTGAAACTTCTGTGCCCAGAATGTTTTACGGCAATGATAGACCTCTGAGATGCCTATTACCACGTACCGAGGGCCGGCTCCAGGTTTTTATTGGCCCTGGACGAAAGAGTCTCAATGGGCCCCATCCACACACAGACACGCACATACAGGTACGTACACATACAGGCAAACGTACATATACATTTTAAAGAGAAATTCAGACAAATCCATACACAGTCATATACACTGACATACATAGATACACATCATACACACACAGACACATTAGAGATATTATTAATATGGGGAAACTGGCAATAGCCTCATTCACCTCCCCCGCTTGTCTCCTGTCCAGTTCCTCCAGGTCATGTGGCTGTGCTGCTCTGATTGGTGGCCATCACTAACAGACATGGCCACACACAGAGCACACTGACACTGCTGTATATACATCACAGGAGAGGCTGGGGACATACACATTACTGGGGGCTTACACATAACTGAAGATGAGTCATACAGCTCCAAAAGGGGATACAGCTCTGAAGGTGGAGGGGGATATACAGCTCTGGGGGTATACAGCACTGGGGTGGAAGGGACATACAGCTCTGGGGGTGTTCAGCACTGGGGTGGAAGGGACATAGCGCTCTTGGGAGTATACAGCACTATTGTAGAGGGGTCATACAGCTCTGGGGGTATAGAAGTATGCAGCCCCCACATTCCTCCATATAACATAATGCACCCATATTGCTCTACATAATTTAATGCAGCTTTATATTACTCCATATAATGCACCCGCATATTCCTCCATAGTATTATGCAGCCCCCATAGTCCTCCATATAGTATAATGCACCAAATATTCCTCCATATAATATAATGCACCCCAGATTGCTCCACATAATATAATGCAGCCTCATATTCCAGTACTATGCAACCCCCATGCAGCAGCATTATGCAGCCCCCATGCGGCAGCACGATGCAGCCCCCATGCGGCAGCACGATGCAGCCCCCATGCGGCAGCACGATGCAGCCCCCATGCGGCAGCACGATGCAGCCCCCATGCGGCAGCACGATGCAGCCCCCATGCGGCAGCACGATGCAGCCCCCATGCGGCAGCATGATGCAGCCACCATGTGGCAGCACGATGCAGCCCCCATGTGGCAGCACGATGCAGCCCCCATGTGGCAGCACGATGCAGCCCCCATGTGGCAGCACGATGCAGCCCCCATGTGGCAGCACCAAGGAGTCCCCATGTGGCAGCACTATGCAGCTCCCATGTGGCAGCACCAAGCAGTCCCCAAGTGGCAGCACCAAGCAGTCCCCATGTGGCAGCACCAAGCAGTCCCCATGTGGCAGCACCAAGCAGTCCCCAAGTGGCAGCACCATGCAGTCCCCAAGTGGCAGCACCATGCAGTCCCCAAGTGGCAGCACCATGCAGTCCCCAAGTGGCAGCACCATGCAGTCCCCAAGTGGCAGCACCATGCAGTCCCCAAGTGGCAGCACCAAGCAGCCCCAAGTGGCAGCACCAAGCAGCCCCCAAGTGGCAGCACCAAGCAGCCCCCAAGTGGCAGCACCAAGCAGCCCGCAAGTGGCAGCACCAAGCAGCCCGCAAGTGGCAGCACCAAGCAGCCCCCATGTGGCAGCACCATGCAGCCCCCATGTGGCAGCACCATGCAGCCCCCATGTGGCAGTACCATTCAACCCCATGCAGCCCCCATGTAGCAGCACTATGCAGCCCCCATGTGGCCGCACACCATGCAGCCCCCATGTGGCAGCACCATGCAGCCCCCATGTGGCAGCATCATGCAGCCCCATATAGTTTCATGCAGCCCCATCGTTGTCTGGACACCGTGATTAATGCATACTTACTTCTCCCCGTTCTCCTGCTGCTCCGGTCTCCTCAGTGCGTCCACTATTCTGCCGCTGTGACAGCTCCT
Organism: Anomaloglossus baeobatrachus; assembly: GCF_048569485.1. Taxonomy (NCBI): domain Eukaryota; kingdom Metazoa; phylum Chordata; class Amphibia; order Anura; family Aromobatidae; genus Anomaloglossus; species Anomaloglossus baeobatrachus. The sequence continues at coordinate 10,275 of NW_027444885.1, forward strand.
GACACAGGCATGCACACTAATTACATCATCGCGCTCCTCTGTACTGAGCTGTCAGAGGCAGAGCGCAGACAGACGCTGCAGGAGAATGATGAGAGAGGAAGCGCACTGCTCCCTCTATCATCATTGCTTTCAATTGTATCGGCATTTGCGATGCCGATACAATTGAAAGTACGATCCTCAGCGGGGGGAAGAGGGGCCCCTTCCCCCCACGCTGACACCCGGCCTCTCTGACTCATGGGCTCCATAGAGGCTGGGTGGCCTGCCGCCATTGGTGGTACGCCACCCTGCCGTTTGTGAGTGGGCCCCCTCGGCGGTCTAGAGCCCGGCACTTACCCAGATGTGTCAGGTGCTGATGCCGACCCTGCATGTAGCCATATATCAAGGTGATCAGACATACCTCAGAGTGGTAGTCATCATTTAGGGTCATCTCACTCACCTACAGTTCCAGGGCCTTGCCTTTGGGCTCTCAATGGCTCACAGTGTGTTCACAAAATTGGTCAAATAAGTAATCAAGGCTAGCTGTACTGTCTGGAGGGGTGCACAGAAAAACAGTAATAAAAAATATAGCAAATTCTGGTACACCAATATTTTTTTTTTTTTTAGATTTTAATGCAGAATATAAATTTATTAAAGCCGCCTTCAGAATAGAGAATGAAACCCAACGCTTCGGCTTCGGATTCAAGCCTTTATCAAAGTATACACTACAGTTCAAAAGTTTGGGGTCACGCAGACAATTTTGTCTTTTCCATGAAAAATCATATTTTTATTGATCAAATGAGTTGCATAATGAATAGAAAATATAGTCCAGACATTGACTAGGTTAGAAATAATGATTTTTACTTTAAATAATAATTTTCTCCTTCAATCTTTGCTTTTGTCACAGAATGCTCCCTTTGCAGCAATTACAGCTTTGCAAACCATTAGCATTTTAGCTGTTAATTTGATGAGGTAATCTGGAGATATTTCACCCCATGCTTCCAGAAGCGCCTCCCACAAGTTGGATTGGCTTGATGGGCACTTTTTACGTACCATACGGTCAAGCTGCTCCCACAACAGCTCAATAGGATTGAGATCTGGTAACTGGGCTGGCCACTACATTACAGATAGAATACCAGCTGCCTGTTTCTTCCCTAAATAGTTCATGCATAATTTGGAGGTGTGCTTTGGGTCATTGTCCTGTTGTAGGATGAAATTGGTTTCAATCAAGCGCTGTCCACAGGGTATTGCATGGCGTTGCAAAATATAGTGATAGCCTTCCTTAATCAAAATTCCTTTTACATTGTACAAATCTCCCACTCTACCAGCACCAAAGGAAACCCCAGACCATCAAATTACCTCCACCATGCTTGATAGAAGGCGTCAGGCACTCTTACAGCATCTTTTCAGTTGTTCTGCGTCTCACACGTTCTTCTGTGTGATCCAAACACCTCAAACTTCGATTTGTCTGTCCATAACACTTTTTTATAATCTTCCTCTGTCCAATGTCTGTGTTCTTTTGCCGATATTAATCTTTTCCTTTTTATTAGCCAGTCTCAGATATGGCTTTTTCTTTGCCACTCTGCCCTATAGGCCAGCATCCCGGAGTCGCCTCTTCACTGTAGAAATTGACACTGGCATTTTGCGGGTACTATTTAATGAAGCTGCCAGTTGAGGACCTGTGAGGCATCAAATTCTCAAACTAGAGACTCTAATGTATTTGTCTTGTTGCTCAGTTGTGCAGCAGGGCCTACCACTTCTTTTTCCACTCTGGTTTGAGCCTGTTTGTGCTGTCCTCTGAAGGAAGTAGTACATACTGTTGTAGGAAATTTTCAGTTTCTTGGCAATTTCTCGCATTGAATATCCTTCATTTCTAAGAACAAGAATAGACTGTCGAGTTTCATATGAAAGTTCTCTTTTTCTGGACATTTTGAGAGTTTAATGGAACTAACAAATGTAATGCTCCAGGTTCTCAACTAGCTGAAAGGAAGGTCAGTTTTATAGCTTCTCTAATCAGCAAAACTGTTTTCAGCTGTGCTAACATACTTTCACAAGGGTTTTCAAGGGATTTCTAAACATCTATTAGCCTTTTGACACAGTTAGCAAACACAATGTACCATTAGAACACTGGAGTGGTGGTTGTTGGAAATAGGCCTCTATACACCCATGTAGATATTGCATTAACCCCTTCACGACCGCGGGCAGTAAAATTACGTCCTATTTTAACGTGACTTAACGACCAGGGACGTAATTTTACTGCCTAAACTTCATTTGATTGCCGTGGCCATAGCAATGGCTTTCAAATGATGTCCCCTGCTGTTTCTTACAGCAGGGGACCTTTGCTTGACCCCAGGGGGGTGGCATCGCCACCCCCCATAGGCGATCGATGTGATTGGCTGTTCAAATCGGAACCGCCAATCACATTGATCACGCTGTTTTCGGCAAAAAAAAAATGCCAAAAATAGTGTGATCTTGTAAAATCCAGCTAGGACTGGGGCTGCAGCAGCTCCGATCATTGGCTGGAAGCAAGCAGACACCGTGGCCCCCCCCTGCAGCACTGATTGGAGCAATCGTGCTATGACGCGCAATCGCTCCAATCAGTGTGCAGTGGGGCGGTCTGATCTGCCGGTGGCCGCCCTCCCCAGGCCTGTGCTGGTCTGGGGACCCTCCCCCAACATGTCTGCAGTGTGCAGCACTGGCTGGTACTAGTGGTACCACGCCACCGCTGCTGCCGCTGCTGTCACGTCACGGAGCAGGAGCAGTGAGTATTGTGCTCACCTTGCAGCCCCTGCGCGCTTCCGTAATGGCCCCTGCTCGTGCCCCCCTGCGATCTGCCCCCCCCCGACATCCCGATCTGCCCCCCCAACATCCCGATCTGCCCCCCCGACATCCCGATCTGCCCCCCGCCATCTCTATTCTGCAGCTCCTCCGGTATCCCTCCTCCCCTGCTCTCTTGCAGCCCCTGCGCGCTCTTGTGATTTGCTCATGCGTGCTCCCGTAATGGCCCCTGCCCGTGCCCCCCCTGCGATCTGCCCCCGCCA
>NW_027444886.1:0-13259 GCF_048569485.1 Anomaloglossus baeobatrachus
AGCTTGTCCTGTTTGGTGGAGATGATATTTAATAAAATAAGTGGAAATCCACTAAAAGTTTTGTTTGGTTATCTTGCAATCCCGAGATAATCGTCTCCATGCTCCAAATCCATTTTAAAGCCATTTTTAAGGCATTTCGCGCATACATGAAATGAACACATTTTTCTCCAAAACTATAACAGATGCAAGCTTGTCCTGTTTGGTGGAGATGATATTTAATAAAATAAGTAGAAATCTACTAAAAGTTTTGTTTGGTTATATTGCAATCCCGAGATAATCGTCTCCATGCTGCAAATCCATTTTAAAGCCATTTTTAAGGCATTTCGCGCATACATGAAATGAACACATTTTTCTCCAAAACTTTAACAGATGCAAGCTTGTCCTGTTTGGTGGAGATGATATTTAATAAAATAAGTAGAAATCCACTAAAAGTTTTGTTTGGTTATCTTGCAATCCCGAGATAATCGTCTCCATGCTCCAAATCCATTTTAAAGCCATTTTTAAGGCATTTCGCGCATACATGAAATGAACACATTTTTCTCCAAAACTATAACAGATGCAAGCTTGTCCTGTTTGGTGGAGATGATATTTAATAAAATAAGTAGAAATCCACTAAAAGTTTTGTTTGGTTATCTTGCAATCCCGAGATAATCGTCTCCATGCTCCAAATCCATTTTAAAGCCATTTTTAAAGCATTTCGCGCATACATGAAATGAACACATTTTTCTCCAAAACTATAACAGATGCAAGCTTGTCCTGTTTGGTGGAGATGATATTTAATAAAATAAGTAGAAATCCACTAAAAGTTTTGTTTGGTTATCTTGCAATCCCGAGATAATCGTCTCCATGCTCCAAATCCATTTTAAAGCCATTTTTAAGGTATTTCGCGCATACATGAAATGAACACATTTTTCTCCAAAACTATAACAGATGCAAGCTTGTCCTGTTTGGTGGAGATGATATTTAATAAAATAAGTAGAAATCAACTAAAAGTTTTGTTTGGTTATCTTGCAATCCCGAGATAATCGTCTCCATGCTCCAAATCCATTTTAAAGCCATTTCAAAGGCATTTTGCGCATACATGAAATGAACACATTTTTCTCCAAAACTATAACACATGCAAGCTTGTCCTGTTTGGTGGAGATGATATTTAATAAAATAAGTAGAAATCCACTAAAAGTTTTGTTTGGTTATCTTGCAATCCCGAGATAATCGTCTCCATGCTCCAAATCCATTTTAAAGCCATTTTTAAGGCATTTCGCGCATACATGAAATGAACACATTTTTCTCCAAAACTATAACAGATGCAAGCTTGTCCTGTTTGGTGGAGATGATATTTAATAAAATAAGTAGAAATCCACTAAAAGTTTTGTTTGGTTATCTTGCAATCCCGAGATAATCGTCTCCATGCTCCAAATCCATTGTAAAGCCATTTTTAAGGCATTTCGCGCATACATGAAATGAACACATTTTTCTCCAAAACTATAACAGATGCAAGCTTGTCCTGTTTGGTGGAGATGATATTTAATAAAATAAGTAGAAATCCACTAAAAGTTTTGTTTGGTTATCTTGCAATCCCGAGATAATCGTCTCCATGCTCCAAATCCATTTTAAAGCCATTTTTAAGGCATTTCGCGCATACATGAAATGAACACATTTTTCTCCAAAACTATAACAGATGCAAGCTTGTCCTGTTTGGTGGAGATGATATTTAATAAAATAAGTAGAAATCCACTAAAAATTTTGTTTGGTTATCTTGCAATCCCGAGATAATCGTCTCCATGCTCCAAATCCATTTTAAAGCCATTTTTAAGGCATTTCGCGCATACATGAAATGAACACATTTTTCTCCAAAACTATAACAGATGCAAGCTTGTCCTGTTTGGTGGAGATGATATTTAATAAAATAAGTAGAAATCCACTAAAAGTTTTGTTTGGTTATCTTGCAATCCCGAGATAATCGTCTCCATGCTCCAAATCCATTTTAAAGCCATTTCAAAGGCATTTTGCGCATACATGAAATGAACACATTTTTCTCCAAAACTATAACACATGCAAGCTTGTCCTGTTTGGTGGAGATGATATTTAATAAAATAAGTAGAAATCCACTAAAAGTTTTGTTTGGTTATCTTGCAATCCCGAGATAATCGTCTCCATGCTCCAAATCCATTTTAAAGCCATTTTTAAGGCATTTCGCGCATACATGAAATGAACACATTTTTCTCCAAAACTATAACAGATGCAAGCTTGTCCTGTTTGGTGGAGATGATATTTAATAAAATAAGTAGAAATCCACTAAAAGTTTTGTTTGGTTATCTTGCAATCCCGAGATAATCGTCTCCATGCTCCAAATCCATTTTAAAGCCATTTTTAAGGCATTTCGCGCATACATGAAATGAACACATTTTTCTCCAAAACTATAACAGATGCAAGCTTGTCCTGTTTGGTGGAGATGATAGTTAATAAAATAAGTAGAAATCCACTAAAAGTTTTGTTTGGTTATCTTGCAATCCCGAGATAATCGTCTCCATGCTCCAAATCCATTTTAAAGCCATTTTTAAGGCATTTCGCGCATACATGAAATGAACACATTTTTCTCCAAAACTATAACAGATGCAAGCTTGTCCTGTTTGGTGGAGATGATATTTAATAAAATAAGTAGAAATCCACTAAAAGTTTTGTTTGGTTATCTTGCAATCCCGAGATAATCGTCTCCATGCTCCAAATCCATTTTAAAGCCATTTTTAAGGCATTTCGCGCATACATGAAATGAACACATTTTTCTCCAAAACTATAACAGATGCAAGCTTGTCCTGTTTGGTGGAGATGATATTTAATAAAATAAGTAGAAATCCACTAAAAGTTTTGTTTGGTTATCTTGCAATCCCGAGATAATCGTCTCCATGCTCCAAATCCATTTTAAAGCCATTTTTAAAGCATTTCGCGCATACATGAAATGAACACATTTTTCTCCAAAACTATAACAGATGCAAGCTTGTCCTGTTTGGTGGAGATGATATTTAATAAAATAAGTAGAAATCCACTAAAAGTTTTGTTTGGTTATCTTGCAATCCCGAGATAATCGTCTCCATGCTCCAAATCCATTTTAAAGCCATTTTTAAGGTATTTCGCGCATACATGAAATGAACACATTTTTCTCCAAAACTATAACAGATGCAAGCTTGTCCTGTTTGGTGGAGATGATATTTAATAAAATAAGTAGAAATCAACTAAAAGTTTTGTTTGGTTATCTTGCAATCCCGAGATAATCGTCTCCATGCTCCAAATCCATTTTAAAGCCATTTCAAAGGCATTTTGCGCATACATGAAATGAACACATTTTTCTCCAAAACTATAACACATGCAAGCTTGTCCTGTTTGGTGGAGATGATATTTAATAAAATAAGTAGAAATCCACTAAAAGTTTTGTTTGGTTATCTTGCAATCCCGAGATAATCGTCTCCATGCTCCAAATCCATTTTAAAGCCATTTTTAAGGCATTTCGCGCATACATGAAATGAACACATTTTTCTCCAAAACTATAACAGATGCAAGCTTGTCCTGTTTGGTGGAGATGATATTTAATAAAATAAGTAGAAATCCACTAAAAGTTTTGTTTGGTTATCTTGCAATCCCGAGATAATCGTCTCCATGCTCCAAATCCATTGTAAAGCCATTTTTAAGGCATTTCGCGCATACATGAAATGAACACATTTTTCTCCAAAACTATAACAGATGCAAGCTTGTCCTGTTTGGTGGAGATGATATTTAATAAAATAAGTAGAAATCCACTAAAAGTTTTGTTTGGTTATCTTGCAATCCCGAGATAATCGTCTCCATGCTCCAAATCCATTTTAAAGCCATTTTTAAGGCATTTCGCGCATACATGAAATGAACACATTTTTCTCCAAAACTATAACAGATGCAAGCTTGTCCTGTTTGGTGGAGATGATATTTAATAAAATAAGTAGAAATTTACTAAAAATTTTGTTTGGTTATCTTGCAATCCCGAGATAATCGTCTCCATGCTCCAAATCCATTTTAAAGCCATTTTTAAGGCATTTCGCGCATACATGAAATGAACACATTTTTCTCCAAAACTATAACAGATGCAAGCTTGTCCTGTTTGGTGGAGATGATATTTAATAAAATAAGTAGAAATCCACTAAAAGTTTTGTTTGGTTATCTTGCAATCCCGAGATAATCGTCTCCATGCTCCAAATCCATTTTAAAGCCATTTCAAAGGCATTTTGCGCATACATGAAATGAACACATTTTTCTCCAAAACTATAACACATGCAAGCTTGTCCTGTTTGGTGGAGATGATATTTAATAAAATAAGTAGAAATCCACTAAAAGTTTTGTTTGGTTATCTTGCAATCCCGAGATAATCGTCTCCATGCTCCAAATCCATTTTAAAGCCATTTTTAAGGCATTTCGCGCATACATGAAATGAACACATTTTTCTCCAAAACTATAACAGATGCAAGCTTGTCCTGTTTGGTGGAGATGATATTTAATAAAATAAGTAGAAATCCACTAAAAGTTTTGTTTGGTTATCTTGCAATCCCGAGATAATCGTCTCCATGCTCCAAATCCATTTTAAAGCCATTTTTAAGGCATTTCGCGCATACATGAAATGAACACATTTTTCTCCAAAACTATAACAGATGCAAGCTTGTCCTGTTTGGTGGAGATGATAGTTAATAAAATAAGTAGAAATCCACTAAAAGTTTTGTTTGGTTATCTTGCAATCCCGAGATAATCGTCTCCATGCTCCAAATCCATTTTAAAGCCATTTTTAAGGCATTTCGCGCATACATGAAATGAACACATTTTTCTCCAAAACTATAACAGATGCAAGCTTGTCCTGTTTGGTGGAGATGATATTTAATAAAATAAGTAGAAATCCACTAAAAGTTTTGTTTGGTTATATTGCAATCCCGAGATAATCGTCTCCATGCTCCAAATCCATTTTAAAGCCATTTTTAAGGCATTTCGCGCATACATGAAATGAACACATTTTTCTCCAAAACTATAACAGATGCAAGCTTGTCCTGTTTGGTGGAGATGATATTTAATAAAATAAGTAGAAATCCACTAAAAGTTTTGTTTGGTTATCTTGCAATCCCGAGATAATCGTCTCCATGCTCCAAATCCATTTTAAAGCCATTTTTAAGGCATTTCGCGCATACATGAAATGAACACATTTTTCTCCAAAACTATAACAGATGCAAGCTTGTCCTGTTTGGTGGAGATGATATTTAATAAAATAAGTAGAAATCCACTAAAAGTTTTGTTTGGTTATCTTGCAATCCCGAGATAATCGTCTCCATGCTCCAAATCCATTTTAAAGCCATTTTTAAGGCATTTCGCGCATACATGAAATGAACACATTTTTCTCCAAAACTATAACAGATGCAAGCTTGTCCTGTTTGGTGGAGATGATATTTAATAAAATAAGTAGAAATCCACTAAAAGTTTTGTTTGGTTATCTTGCAATCCCGAGATAATCGTCTCCATGCTCCAAATCCATTTTAAAGCCATTTTTAAGGCATTTCGCGCATACATGAAATGAACACATTTTTCTCCAAAACTATAACATGCAAGCTTGTCCTGTTTGGTGGAGATGATATTTAATAAAATAAGTAGAAATCCACTAAACGTTTTGTTTGGTTATCTTGCAATCCCGAGATAATCGTCTCCATGCTCCAAATCCATTTTAAAGCCATTTTTAAGGCATTTCGCGCATACATGAAATGAACACATTTTTCTCCAAAACTATAACAGATGCAAGCTTGTCCTGTTTGGTGGAGATAATATTTAATAAAATAAGTAGAAATCTACTAAAAGTTTCGTTTGTTTATATTGCCATCCTGAGATAATCGTCTCCATGCTCCAAATCCATTTTAAAGCCATTTCAAAGGCATTTTGCGCATACATGAAATGAACACATTTTTCTCCAAAACTATAACACATGCAAGCTTGTCCTGTTTGGTGGAGATGATATTTAATAAAATAAGTAGAAATCCACTAAAAGTTTTGTTTGGTTATCTTGCAATCCCGAGATAATCGTCTCCATGCTCCAAATCCATTTTAAAGCCATTTTTAAGGCATTTCGCGCATACATGAAATGAACACATTTTTCTCCAAAACTATAACAGATGCAAGCTTGTCCTGTTTGGTGGAGATGATATTTAATAAAATAAGTAGAAATCCACTAAAAGTTTTGTTTGGTTATCTTGCAATCCCGAGATAATCGTCTCCATGCTCCAAATCCATTTTAAAGCCATTTTTAAGGCATTTCGCGCATACATGAAATGAACACATTTTTCTCCAAAACTATAACAGATGCAAGCTTGTCCTGTTTGGTGGAGATAATATTTAATAAAATAAGTAGAAATCTACTAAAAGTTTCGTTTGTTTATATTGCCATCCTGAGATAATCGTCTCCATGCTCCAAATCCATTTTAAAGCCATTTCAAAGGCATTTTGCGCATACATGAAATGAACACATTTTTCTCCAAAACTATAACACATGCAAGCTTGTCCTGTTTGGTGGAGATGATATTTAATAAAATAAGTAGAAATCCACTAAAAGTTTTGTTTGGTTATCTTGCAATCCCGAGATAATCGTCTCCATGCTCCAAATCCATTTTAAAGCCATTTTTAAGGCATTTCGCGCATACATGAAATGAACACATTTTTCTCCAAAACTATAACAGATGCAAGCTTGTCCTGTTTGGTGGAGATGATATTTAATAAAATAAGTAGAAATCCACTAAAAGTTTTGTTTGGTTATCTTGCAATCCCGAGATAATCGTCTCCATGCTCCAAATCCATTTTAAAGCCATTTCAAAGGCATTTTGCGCATACATGAAATGAACACATTTTTCTCCAAAACTATAACACATGCAAGCTTGTCCTGTTTGGTGGAGATGATATTTAATAAAATAAGTAGAAATCCACTAAAAGTTTTGTTTGGTTATCTTGCAATCCCGAGATAATCGTCTCCATGCTCCAAATCCATTTTAAAGCCATTTTTAAGGCATTTCGCGCATACATGAAATGAACACATTTTTCTCCAAAACTATAACAGATGCAAGCTTGTCCTGTTTGGTGGAGATGATATTTAATAAAATAAGTAGAAATCCACTAAAAGTTTTGTTTGGTTATCTTGCAATCCCGAGATAATCGTCTCCATGCTCCAAATCCATTTTAAAGCCATTTTTAAGGCATTTCGCGCATACATGAAATGAACACATTTTTCTCCAAAACTATAACAGATGCAAGCTTGTCCTGTTTGGTGGAGATGATATTTAATAAAATAAGTAGAAATCCACTAAAAGTTTTGCTTGGTTATCTTGCAATCCCGAGATAATCGTCTCCATGCTCCAAATCCATTTTAAAGCCATTTTTAAGGCATTTCGCGCATACATGAAATGAACACATTTTTCTCCAAAACTATAACACATGCAAGCTTGTCCTGTTTGGTGGAGATGATATTTAATAAAATAAGTAGAAATCCACTAAACGTTTTGTTTGGTTATCTTGCAATCCCGAGATAATCGTCTCCATGCTCCAAATCCATTTTAAAGCCATTTTTAAGGCATTTCGCGGATACATGAAATGAACACATTTTTCTCCAAAACTATAACAGATGCAAGCTTGTCCTGTTTGCTGGAGATGATATTTAATAAAATAAGTAGAAATCCACTAAAAGTTTTGTTTGGTTATCTTGCAATCCCGAGATAATCGTCTCCATGCTCCAAATCCATTTTAAAGCCATTTTTAAGGCATTTTGCGCATACATGAAATGAACACATTTTTCTCCAAAACTATAACACATGCAAGCTTGTCCTGTTTGGTGGAGATGATATTTAATAAAATAAGTAGAAATCCACTAAAAGTTTTGTTTGGTTATCTTGCAATCCCGAGATAATCGTCTCCATGCTCCAAATCCATTTTAAAGCCATTTTTAAGGCATTTCGCGCATACATGAAATGAACACATTTTTCTCCAAAACTATAACAGATGCAAGCTTGTCCTGTTTGGTGGAGATGATATTTAATAAAATAAGTAGAAATCCACTAAAAGTTTTGTTTGGTTATCTTGCAATCCCGAGATAATCGTCTCCATGCTCCAAATCCATTTTAAAGCCATTTTTAAGGCATTTCGCGCATACATGAAATGAACACATTTTTCTCCAAAACTATAACAGATGCAAGCTTGTCCTGTTTGGTGGAGATGATATTTAATAAAATAAGTAGAAATCCACTAAAAGTTTTGTTTGGTTATCTTGCAATCCCGAGATAATCGTCTCCATGCTCCAAATCCATTTTAAAGCCATTTTTAAGGCATTTCGCGCATACATGAAATGAACACATTTTTCTCCAAAACTATAACAGATGCAAGCTTGTCCTGTTTGGTGGAGATGATATTTAATAAAATAAGTAGAAATCCACTAAAAGTTTTGTTTGGTTATCTTGCAATCCCGAGATAATCGTCTCCATGCTCCAAATCCATTTTAAAGCCATTTTTAAGGCATTTCGCGCATACATGAAATGAACACATTTTTCTCCAAAACTATAACAGATGCAAGCTTGTCCTGTTTGGTGGAGATAATATTTAATAAAATAAGTAGAAATCTACTAAAAGTTTCGTTTGTTTATATTGCCATCCTTAGATAATCGTCTCCATGCTCCAAATCCATTTTAAAACCATTTCAAAGGCATTTTGCGCATACATGAAATGAACACATTTTTCTCCAAAACTATAACAGATGCAAGCTTGTCCTGTTTGGTGGAGATGATATTTAATAAAATAAGTAGAAATCCACTAAAAGTTTTGTTTGGTTATCTTGCAATCCCGAGATAATCGTCTCCATGCTCCAAATCCATTTTAAAGCCATTTTTAAGGCATTTCGCGCATACATGAAATGAACACATTTTTCTCCAAAACTATAACAGATGCAAGCTTGTCCTGTTTGGTGGAGATTATATTTAATAAAATAAGTAGAAATCTACTAAAAGTTTCGTTTGTTTATATTGCCATCCTGAGATAAACGTCTCCATGCTCCAAATCCATTTTAAAGCCATTTCAAAGGCATTTTGCGCATACATGAAATGAACACATTTTTCTCCAAAACTATAACACATGCAAGCTTGTCCTGTTTGGTGGAGATGATATTTAATAAAATAAGTAGAAATCCACTAAAAGTTTTGTTTGGTTATCTTGCAATCTCGAGATAATCGTCTCCATGCTCCAAATCCATTTTAAAGCCATTTTTAAGGCATTTCGCGCATACATGAAATGAACACATTTTTCTCCAAAACTATAACAGATGCAAGCTTGTCCTGTTTGGTGGAGATGATATTTAATAAAATAAGTAGAAATCCACTAAAAGTTTTGTTTGGTTATCTTGCAATCCCGAGATAATCGTCTCCATGCTCCAAATCCATTTTAAAGCCATTTTTAAGGCATTTCGCGCATACATGAAATGAACACATTTTTCTCCAAAACTATAACAGATGCAAGCTTGTCCTGTTTGGTGGAGATAATATTTAATAAAATAAGTAGAAATCTACTAAAAGTTTCGTTTGTTTATATTGCCATCCTGAGATAATCGTCTCCATGCTCCAAATCCATTTTAAAGCCATTTCAAAGGCATTTTGCGCATACATGAAATGAACACATTTTTCTCCAAAACTATAACACATGCAAGCTTGTCCTGTTTGGTGGAGATGATATTTAATAAAATAAGTAGAAATCCACTAAAAGTTTTGTTTGGTTATCTTGCAATCCCGAGATAATCGTCTCCATGCTCCAAATCCATTTTAAAGCCATTTTTAAGGCATTTCGCGCATACATGAAATGAACACATTTTTCTCCAAAACTATAACAGATGCAAGCTTGTCCTGTTTGGTGGAGATAATATTTAATAAAATAAGTAGAAATCTACTAAAAGTTTCGTTTGTTTATATTGCCATCCTGAGATAATCGTCTCCATGCTCCAAATCCATTTTAAAGCCATTTCAAAGGCATTTTGCGCATACATGAAATGAACACATTTTTCTCCAAAACTATAACACATGCAAGCTTGTCCTGTTTGGTGGAGATGATATTTAATAAAATAAGTAGAAATCCACTAAAAGTTTTGTTTGGTTATCTTGCAATCCCGAGATAATCGTCTCCATGCTCCAAATCCATTTTAAAGCCATTTTTAAGGCATTTCGCGCATACATGAAATGAACACATTTTTCTCCAAAACTATAACAGATGCAAGCTTGTCCTGTTTGGTGGAGATGATATTTAATAAAATAAGTAGAAATCCACTAAAAGTTTTGTTTGGTTATCTTGCAATCCCGAGATAATCGTCTCCATGCTCCAAATCCATTTTAAAGCCATTTTTAAGGCATTTCGCGCATACATGAAATGAACACATTTTTCTCCAAAACTATAACAGATGCAAGCTTGTCCTGTTTGGTGGAGATGATATTTAATAAAATAAGTAGAAATCCACTAAAAGTTTTGTTTGGTTATCTTGCAATCCCGAGATAATCGTCTCCATGCTCCAAATCCATTTTAAAGCCATTTTTAAGGCATTTCGCGCATACATGAAATGAACACATTTTTCTCCAAAACTATAACAGATGCAAGCTTGTCCTGTTTGGTGGAGATGATATTTAATAAAATAAGTAGAAATCCACTAAAAGTTTTGTTTGGTTATCTTGCAATCCCGAGATAATCGTCTCCATGCTCCAAATCCATTTTAAAGCCATTTTTAAGGCATTTCGCGCATACATGAAATGAACACATTTTTCTCCAAAACTATAACAGATGCAAGCTTGTCCTGTTTGGTGGAGATAATATTTAATAAAATAAGTAGAAATCTACTAAAAGTTTCGTTTGTTTATATTGCCATCCTGAGATAATCGTCTCCATGCTCCAAATCCATTTTAAAGCCATTTCAAAGGCATTTTGCGCATACATGAAATGAACACATTTTTCTCCAAAACTATAACAGATGCAAGCTTGTCCTGTTTGGTGGAGATGATATTTAATAAAATAAGTAGAAATCCACTAAAAGTTTTGTTTGGTTATCTTGCAATCCCGAGATAATCGTCTCCATGCTCCAAATCCATTTTAAAGCCATTTTTAAGGCATTTCGCGCATACATGAAATGAACACATTTTTCTCCAAAACTATAACAGATGCAAGCTTGTCCTGTTTGGTGGAGATAATATTTAATAAAATAAGTAGAAATCTACTAAAAGTTTCGTTTGTTTATATTGCCATCCTGAGATAAACGTCTCCATGCTCCAAATCCATTTTAAAGCCATTTCAAAGGCATTTTGCGCATACATGAAATGAACACATTTTTCTCCAAAACTATAACACATGCAAGCTTGTCCTGTTTGGTGGAGATGATATTTAATAAAATAAGTAGAAATCCACTAAAAGTTTTGTTTGGTTATCTTGCAATCTCGAGATAATCGTCTCCATGCTCCAAATCCATTTTAAAGCCATTTTTAAGGCATTTCGCGCATACATGAAATGAACACATTTTTCTCCAAAACTATAACAGATGCAAGCTTGTCCTGTTTGGTGGAGATGATATTTAATAAAATAAGTAGAAATCCACTAAAAGTTTTGTTTGGTTATCTTGCAATCCCGAGATAATCGTCTCCATGCTCCAAATCCATTTTAAAGCCATTTTTAAGGCATTTCGCGCATACATGAAATGAACACATTTTTCTCCAAAACTATAACAGATGCAAGCTTGTCCTGTTTGGTGGAGATAATATTTAATAAAATAAGTAGAAATCTACTAAAAGTTTCGTTTGTTTATATTGCCATCCTGAGATAATCGTCTCCATGCTCCAAATCCATTTTAAAGCCATTTCAAAGGCATTTTGCGCATACATGAAATGAACACATTTTTCTCCAAAACTATAACACATGCAAGCTTGTCCTGTTTGGTGGAGATGATATTTAATAAAATAAGTAGAAATCCACTAAAAGTTTTGTTTGGTTATCTTGCAATCCCGAGATAATCGTCTCCATGCTCCAAATCCATTTTAAAGCCATTTTTAAGGCATTTCGCGCATACATGAAATGAACACATTTTTCTCCAAAACTATAACAGATGCAAGCTTGTCCTGTTTGGTGGAGATGATATTTAATAAAATAAGTAGAAATCCACTAAAAGTTTTGTTTGGTTATCTTGCAATCCCGAGATAATCGTCTCCATGCTCCAAATCCATTTTAAAGCCATTTCAAAGGCATTTTGCGCATACATAAAATGAACACATTTTTCTCCAAAACTATAACACATGCAAGCTTGTCCTGTTTGGTGGAGATGATATTTAATAAAATAAGTAGAAATCCACTAAAAGTTTTGTTTGGTTATCTTGCAATCCCGAGATAATCGTCTCCATGCTCCAAATCCATTTTAAAGCCATTTTTAAGGCATTTCGCGCATACATGAAATGAACACATTTTTCTCCAAAACTATAACAGATGCAAGCTTGTCCTGTTTGGTGGAGATGATATTTAATAAAATAAGTAGAAATCCACTAAAAGTTTTGTTTGGTTATCTTGCAATCCCGAGATAATCGTCTCCATGCTCCAAATCCATTTTAAAGCCATTTTTAAGGCATTTCGCGCATACATGAAATGAACACATTTTTCTCCAAAACTATAACAGATGCAAGCTTGTCCTGTTTGGTGGAGATAATATTTAATAAAATAAGTAGAAATCTACTAAAAGTTTCGTTTGTTTATATTGCCATCCTGAGATAATCGTCTCCATGCTCCAAATCCATTTTAAAGCCATTTCAAAGGCATTTTGCGCATACATGAAATGAACACATTTTTCTCCAAAACTATAACAGATGCAAGCTTGTCCTGTTTGGTGGAGATGATATTTAATAAAATAAGTAGAAATCCACTAAAAGTTTTGTTTGGTTATCTTGCAATCCCGAGATAATCGTCTCCATGCTCCAAATCCATTTTAAAGCCATTTTTAAGGCATTTCGCGCATACATGAAATGAACACATTTTTCTCCAAAACTATAACAGATGCAAGCTTGTCCTGTTTGGTGGAGATAATATTTAATAAAATAAGTAGAAATCTACTAAAAGTTTCGTTTGTTTATATTGCCATCCTGAGATAATCGTCTCCATGCTCCAAATCCATTTTAAAGCCATTTCAAAGGCATTTTGCGCATACATGAAATGAACACATTTTTCTCCAA
>NW_027444887.1:0-13166 GCF_048569485.1 Anomaloglossus baeobatrachus
GAATTTTAGACCATTCTTCTTTGGCAAACTGCTCCAGATCCCTGAGATTTGAAGGGTGCTTTCTCCAAACTGCCATTTTGAGATCTCTCCACAGGTGTTCTATGGGATTCAGGTCTGGACTCATTGCTGGCCACTTTAGTAGTCTCCAGTGCTTTCTATCAAACCATTTTCTAGTGCTTTTTGAAGTGTGTTTTGGGTCATTATCCTGCTGCAAGACCCATGACCTCTGAGGAAGATCCAGCTTTCTCACACTGGGCCCTACATTATGCTGCAAAATTTGTTGGTAGGCTTCAGACTTCATAATGCCATGCACACGGTCAAGCAGTCCAGTGCCAGAGGCAACAAAGCAACCCCAAAACATCAGGGAACCTCAGCTATGTTTGACTGTAGGGACCGTGTTCTTTTCTTTGAATGGCTTTTTTTTCCCCTGTAAACTCTATGTTGATGGCTTTTCCCAAAAAGCTCTACTTTTGTCTCATCTGACCAGAGAACATTCTTCCAAAACATTTTAGGCTTTCTCAGGTACGTTTTGGCAAACTCCAGCCTGGCTTTTTTATGTCTCGGGATAAGAAGTGGGGTCTTCCTGGGTATCCTACCATCCCTTTTCATTCAGACGCCGACGGATAGTACGGGTTGACACTGTTGTACCCTCGGACTGCAGGGCAGCTTGAACTTGTTTGGATGCTAGTCGAGGTTCTTTATCCACCTTCCGCACAATCTTGCGTTGAAATCTCTCGTCAATTTATTTTTCTTTTCCTTCTACATTTAGGGAGGTTAGCCACAGTGCCATGGGCTTTAAACTTCTTGATGACACTACGCACCGTAGACACAGGAACTTTCAGGTCTTTGGAGATGGACTTGTAGCCTTGAGATTGCTCATGCTTCCTCACAATTTGGATTCTCAAGTCCTCAGACAGTTCTTTGGTCTTCTTTCTTTTCGCCATGCTCAATGTGGTACACACAAGGACACAGGACAGAGGTTGAGTCAACTTTAATCCATGTCAACTGGCTGCAAGTGTGATTTAGGTATTGCCAACACCTGTTAAGTGCCACAGGTAAGTTACAGGTGCTGTTAATTGCACAGATTAGAGAAGCATGACATGATTTTTCAAACAGTGCCAATACTTTTGTCCACCCCCTTTTTTATGTTTGGTGTGGAATTATATCCAATTTGGCTTTATGACAATTTTTTTTTTTTCATTGAAGACAAATTAAATGAAGATAATTATACCAAAGAATTTGTGATTGCAATCATTTTCAAGAAGAAACTGAGTATTATCTGACAGAATTGCAGTGGTGCCAATACTGTTGGCCAGCACTGTATATGAAAAAGAGAGATATTTAGTTTATGTATTGGCCAATGCATGTGAGCCCGGTCATCACGGCAAGGTAATCTCTGTAAACTGGGAACCTAACTTAAAAATGCCACTATCTGGGTTAGGGTTCAGTTCCACTTGCGTTTTGCATCTACGAGTGCAGTCCGATAAAACATTGGACTGCACTCGCACCAGTGCAAAACTATGGGGCAGTGTTCATCTACGATTGATTTCTAATGCCATAGTAGTTTTTTTATATATATATATGTATATATATATATATATATATATATATATATATATATTTGTAAAAAAATCATTAATGTCTGACTGAGGCTTAACCCTTATCTATGCGATAGACGATAAACTTCCAAACTTGGTACATCCATTTTAAGTGAACAAATTATTGTTAGTGGCTGCATGGTTTTTACACAAGGAAAAGGAAAGGAAGCCTAAAAAGAGTCTGTCACCATCTTCTATGTGCTGTGAAAAAAACCAAGCCATCGGGTGATAAATGGTGATTAAGTGTCCCGCTGAGGAAGTTGGCCACACCAAGAATGAAGTTGCATTTACAGAACATATTTTTCCCCCTGCTCTGCCTCTATGTAAAAAAAAAAATCTATATGCACACCTGTCTCATTGTGGGATCTCCAGTTTTTTGGAGTTATTTGTGCCTTTTGTATTTCAACCTTATTCTCCTTATATTTTTTCATTTACTCTTCTTTTTAAAATCTGTCTTGATTTTTCCCTCAAAACTTTGCTTATCTGGATGTTTTAAGAAGTTTCATAAAATGCAACTTTTACTAAATGTCACATTGCACTTTAATTGCCTGTTGTAGACACAGAACACTTGAACCGCTCACCAAAGTGGAAGTTAGCCTGATTAGTTCCTCCAGATAAGTATCCTCGGTCCCAGCAAGGTTCACGGCAGCCAGCCGAATATAGACAAGAAGCAAGCATGACCTATGACCTGATGAAGGCGTACCGCCGAAACGCATAGTTTTTTTCATCATCTACCATCTGTAGGTGTTATCAGCCGGTGTCATTAAACCTTTTGGGATATATTCTTTTTTTAACAAAGTTGAAATAAAGAAATGCTTTTTTATTAAAATCCTTGGAGTCTGAGCTGTATCCTTCCCCTGCTTGTTAATTGCCTGTTGTGAAGTTTCTGGAGGTATTTTCAATTTGCCGTCTTTTTCAGACAACTGAAAACAACAGTTAAAGACAAAATAATGTACTTTTTTGTGCCAAATTGATGATCCACATGCACCATTTTGAAGAAGTTGGAGGGAAAAACAGCAAATTCCACTAGGCAAAAAAAAATAAAATTGACTTCAAGAAATCACAAATGATGATTCGGGCCCATAAAGTTCAGGAGGGAACCATAGAACATTGCACATTGCAGACAGCGTTATCGGGATCTTTATAGAACTTGTTAACACATCTTTGTGTATAGTATTTATACAACCTTGAACGGTACAACCTCTGAGAAGTAGATTTACCTCCTGATTTTTTTTTCTGTATCTTTTCAATACCCTTCAAAATTCTTATGGGGTGAGTGTGATGCAGGCAAGTTAATAGTTAACATTAAGGCACTTCTCCAAGAATATGGTCAATATGGAGGCTGATAAGAGACTGGAAAAAAAGGTAGAAATCCATAGAAACTCAGGGGAACATACAAACTTCTTGCAGATCTCACAACTCATCAGATACAACCCTAGGACCCCAATGAGCCAACATGCTAGCTCCATACATAAAGCACCTGACGAAACATTTACAGCAACACGCAGCTTTGTTGTATACAAAGGGATGTAGTGGTCACAGATCAGGATCGTGCGGGAAGGGCTCACTGACGCCAGTGCTTATTTCAGTTAGATGTTTATCTGAGGACGCACATTCAGGTAACATTTATTGCAGCATAGAGACTCGCTGGGTCCCTATGAAGGAGGAAGGTATGGGCACAGCGCTCCTTTGCTAAGAGATTCCAGAATGTGTGCATGTACCTGGAAAGAGTGTGTGACACTTGGCTGCCCCTCGGAAGCTCCAACGGTTTCCTCTTCCGCAGGTGCTGAAGTCTCTGTGAAGGAATTACGCCACACCAGGATTTTCTAAACCAAACTTTCTTTACTAGCATTTAACACCTTCATGGAGACATGGCAATCAGCATCCTCTCTTTCTTCTTCCCTCTTTCCACTCCTTAATCCCCTGACAGGTTTTTGTAGCCCGCTGGGATGAGCCCTAGGCTCCGAACCTACAGAGGTGGCCTCAGGATTCAGGACTAGCCCGTGCACCTAGGCGCACATCTTCTTTCCCTTGCTTGACTCCACACTGCCGTAGGGCCTCAAACATGGCCGTACCACTCCCTTTTCTCTTTCAACTACCATTAATCCTATCTTATCTAAAATCGTAGCTAAAACTCTGTCTTCCCTGTGTGCCTGTATTAATCCTAAAATAGCCGCTACATGGAAACAAATCTATCTTCATTCTATAACTTATTTCTCTAGTACAAATAATTTATAAATTCACAATCCTTTATCACATATGCATAAAATACAGGACAATCATCCATATGTACATTACTGGGGAAGATGGGGGGCGGGTTTGACCACCTCCTACACCGCTATACAAGCCGTCAGCCAATCGGAGTCCTACAAGTGACGTCGGCATGCCAGTCACAGGTGGTACATAGCAGTGACGTCGCCCAAAGCAGGCACGTTGGCTTCTTTGCCAAGTATAGAAGAGTGCATTGTGGGAATGGGGGTAGGTGAGGAGTATATTTTTGTTTTTTAATGTAGCAGAACAAGGAACATTATTCAGGGTGCGGTCCAGTAAGGGGGGCATTTTACCAGGAAGGGGCCCAGGATGGAGGACATAAATTACTAGAAGGGGCCAGATAGAGGGATATTACACCAGGATGGGGTACATTTTTACTGGAAGCTGCCCAGGATGGGGGCATTATATTGAGAAGGGGCCAGAATAGGGACATTATTACAGGAAGGAGCTAAGGATGGGTGACATTATACCAGTAATGGGCCCAGGATGGGGGAAACAAGTACGGGAAAGGGGACATTATTACACTATGGGTAAGGGGGACAACACATATGTCTTTGTAGAATTTAGAACTGTACAAGGGCCCATACATCTGACCAACTTGCAGGTGGGGGCCCAGGTCCAAATTTTGCATGGGGGCCCATCAGGGCTAGTTATACCACTATGTACACATGACTCGCCCACCCCAGGGCTATGGGACACCCGGTGCCGGGCCGGACTAGTCCGGGGGTAGTTAGTGGTGGCGGGGCCCGACTCCGTGGCCCTGCTGGGTGTCAGTTAAATATGGCTGGTGACTTGGGGTTTGTGTTCGTGACGCCACCTGTGGTATGCGGCTATTAAGCCGCCGCTGCTGTGTAGGGCCTCCGGGGTGATGATATGGCAGCATTGGTGGTACTGCTCCCCACAGGTGGAGCGGTGCCCCGGGGACACTGTTGGTGCTCGTGAGAGTCTATGGTGTTGTGTGGATAACACGGTGCAGGGCCGACAGGCAATGAAAGAAACAGGCACAAACAACAGTCTCTTTAACTTCTCCTCTTTTACTTCACAAACGGTTAGTCCTGGGAGACCGTTACAGGTGGTAGAGGGCTCCGGCCGGCCTGGAAGTAACGGAGATGTCGTTTTGGCCAGCTGAGTATGAGGCCTACTCCTGTTCTTTTCTTTACTGTGCTAGGACCCTGCTCTCTGGATTTAGCAATGGCCCTCTTTCTGCTGGGACCGGTGGTACGTCCCTTTCCCTCTGTGGTAGGCTGCACAGACCCTCTCTGGTGCTTCTTTGCTGGAGTCCACACCGGGCCCTGATGATGCAGCTGTACCTTCGGGCTGTTTATGGGCCAGGTGCTTGCAGCTCTCCTGCCCTTCGGATTCGGCTACCAGGGAGTATTTTAGGCCCTGGTGGCCACAGACTCCGATGTCCGAGTCTCTTCTGTGCCTCTCTGCTCCTCCTGTTTCACTGGGCCAAGCTGCTCCAGCTCTAGGCCCCAGTTCCACAGGACAGCACACTCTGCACACTTTGCTTTCTCCTACAGACTGAACACTAACTCCTCCCTCAGGCCAGACTTAAGGAATGCTCCCTGGAACTCCAGGTTCAGAGCTCCCCCTGCTGGTCTGAGGGAGAACTGCGTTGGATGTTAAACTTACTGGCCAATAGACCTCCCAATTACCTCCAGGCTCAGCATTAACCCTTTGGAGGGGCAATGCTGTTGTTGCGACCAGGTCCTGGGGCGCCACACACATAAGCCCCATGGGCACAGATTGGACAAGACTCCTCTATGTAGTAAACCCAACGTTGGGAAAACACGACGTGAACTTCGAAGGCGGATAGGAGATCATATGGGGGATATCCGCCATAAACGAGATACCCCCATTGCTCGACATATTTGGGAGGTCCATGGAGGTGATCCAGGTGTACTTAAATTTGAGGTCCTTGAAGTAATTATACAAAATGAAAGAGGGGGCAATTGGGATAACAAGATCCTTAGGAAGGAAACGGAATGGATATTTCGTTTTAGGTCTATACAACCGATGGGTCTTAATGAAAATCTGACCTATGGATGTTTTCTGGAATGATAAACATTGGGCAAAAGCTCTGCGTAGGGATGAATAGAGTAGGCTTGCCCTTCTTTTGGGGAAGATATCTTTCTTCTCCTCACTGTTTAATATAGGGTCCTGGGATATTGGTAAGATTAGTGGAAGTTGGACTGGATTGTCGCTTCTTATAGTATAAACCCCTGCTATTGGGTAAGGGTTTTATCGTTAGTAATAGTAAGCTAAAAATTTGTTTGGCCAACATTCTATGGGGGAAGGGGAACTACCAGTGTCCGATAGGATGGTAATGTCTTTAATCCTTAAGACTACTAGATTGACCCCATTTAATAACAAATGTGCACTTGTATGGTAGACCCCCTCAGCTCTCTTTTTTTGATTGCTAATGACCCTAGATTTATTTTAGTTCGTATATATATATACAGTTTATATTGTAGTCAGCAATGGAGTAATACTCCCATTTCCCTCTCCCCCCCCCCAAAAAAAAAACCCCTTCTTCTTCCTCCCTCCCCCCCCCATTTATTCCCTCTAGATACTTTCCATTTGGAGTTTGTCTGTATGGGATGTTTGGGGCGCATGCGCGGCGCTGCGCTGAGGAACCTACGCTTAGCCGCTTGGAGAATACCGGCGGCTGCGTGGTTGGCGCAGCGCGGCGCCTGCGTGGTGGTGTCTGTGGGGTTTCTGGGAGTGGAACCGGGTCAGCCCATATGATGATGCGGGTGACGCGGCTGCACGCATGCGCAGTCATGACGGATGGTGAGGGGCGGTCCGGACCGGAAGTAGAACGGCTCCCGCTCTCATTTAAAAAGGCTGCTGGATGGGTGCAGGTTAGCGTGCTGTTATCCTGGGTCCGGGATTCTCCGTGACGGGGGCTATCTTGACATTGTGTCAGCCCATGTGATTTTAGGACATTTGGGCCCGCAAATCATTGCTGTAGTGGCCCCGCTCTGTCAGTTCGTTTGTGCTCTATCTGGGGTATATGGGGTAAGTAATATTGGCCATATTTATTGCCTATTTGGAACTATCTGACTGAATGCAGTATATATGAACTTAGGGTGGAGGTGATATATATTTGTCTATCTTTTTGTGCCTCCCATCTATTTACTATGTATTATTCTTTGAGGGGAAAATTTAAATTGGTGAAGTGACCACATTTGTGGAGTGGGGAAGACAGGATTGCTGGGGGATCTGAGGATTGACCTACTTTGTAAGGAGGCTATATCCTTTCCCCCAGGATATTTTTCATGTGGGAGCATTTGGTAGCTCTATAAAAACCCTATTGGATTAATCTTCTGATGTATATATTTAGAAGTGTGTTGTATCTATACTGAGAGATTGTATATATTTCTCCTTCCCTTTCTCTAGATCCATATTGAATGTTGATATTAAACTCATGGATCAATGAAACCTCCTGATGAACCTCTTGGTTTTATCATACAAGGGGGGAAACGCGTCGAGGTGTGAGGTGTAAACTGTATCTTGGGATTGTGAAGCTATCAATCAAGCACAGTGTGTCTAACCATTAGCAAAAGGAACCTGCGACATATCACATCTGTGAAAGCAACTGCTTCTGGGAAGAGGGACATTTATAAAGTACTTCTCTTCAGGATAATCTTCAGTGGATATGTGATAACTAATTCGTCTATCAAGAATTTCTATTAAGGAATGAGTTATAGATATTGGATTCCTTATCTTAATTTATATTATCTATGCCATATGTGTGTTGGATTGTTTTGCTATGGAAATTTTCTAAAATAATAGTTCAGATGATGTGTTTTTGCTGATCTTAAGTCACTGTTCTGTAGTGAATGACCCCCTTCTGTGCACTCCATGATATTGGGGGTGATATTTGATTGTTAGGGGTCACAACTATTGGTCAAGACCTGGGTGGGGATTTGGAGCTGGACATGAAGACGAAATAATAACCTTTTTGTCTCCATGGTCGGCTCCTCTACCAAGTAGTGGCAGTGAATGTAGTAAGGGGCTTTGGAGAGTTAATATTATGAGTATCAGTAAGAGTTATATACACACACCCCTTGATGGTTATAGTATCTGCATTTTTTCCTTTTTATCCTCTTGACACAGTTATTTCATTAATACTTGGAGGAAGAAAAAATTCTTGCTGTATTTGTTGGAGTGTCAAAGGGAAAAGCAAATTTTGTGCATTGCTATATTTATATCTATCCCTCAATTGATTTAACCCAGTTGAGATATTGAATGTGATATGTCTGTGAGTCATTTTTAGCTTTATTAAAATAAAGGTCATTTTTTTAAAAATTTGGGGTTAAAATACTTTTTTGAAACTATGTAGTAAACCCAAGTAGAATAATCACTGGGTTTCTTAGTTCAGGTAAACCAGATATTGTCAGGTAAGTGTGTATTATAATATCTAAAGGAACACATTATTCAGATGCATTTGATCAAAAAAAGTTGTGTAAACTTGGTGCAGTCCTGATTACTATAGCTAGCTGTGCCTTTAAAGCCCCTCAAGAACTATGAACTCTTTGTAGCACTGTGGACTTTTTAGCCTTTTCTTAAAAAAATAAAAGAGAAGTATGGGCAGCTCCCAAACTCATATGAGCTGACTAACATCCTATGCCTCTCGCCCAAACATGTCTTTCCCTTCACATTTAGTATGATATACGTGAGCTGGAATGCTTCATGCTAATTCTGTTTTTCTAATACTTCCCCTAAGCTTTCTAGCTAATCATCCTTTAGTGTCGAAATCAGACCATTCTGGGTGAGTGGGTGGCAGCAGCTCTGTAGATAGTCGGTATCACACTGATAGCATCAACATTGGGTGTCTATGTATGTACATTATTAGTAAAATAATCACATAGCTAACCATTATGTAATAATCAGTTGCAATATTCTTTATTGGAAACTAGCCATACTCACAATAAGAAATATGTACACAAAACTGATACTTGAAAACCGGCACATTGCCATCTGGTTATTGTAATAGTACAAAATATCAACGATGGCTTAGGCTACTTTCACACATCAGTTTTTTCCCATCAGGTACAATCCGCAAAAAAACGGGTAAACCGGATCCAGTATCGCATCCGGTTTATCCCCATAGACTTGCATTGTAACCGGATTGTACCTGATGGCTTTGCGGTGCATCCGTTTTTTTCCGGATGCGGCAAAATAAATAAATGCGGCGACCGGATAGAACGTTCCCTGCAACGTTTTTTGCTCCGGCAAAAAAAAACCGCATCGCGCCGCATCCGGCCGCTGCGGCGCATTTTCAATGCATGCCTATGGATGCCGGATGCGGCGCGATGCGGAAAAAACCGCATCCGGCCGCCGCATGCGGTTTTTTCCACTGCGCATGCTCAGTAGCGTGCCGCAACCGGAAAAGACCGGACCGGCCGCATGTAAAAATTTATGCAAAGGATGCAGTGTTTTCACCGCATCCGTTGCATAGGTTTCACAGCCGGATTGAGCCGCACGGATGTGTGAAAGCCCACCGGATGTGTGAAAGTAGCCTTAGTCTCAAAAATACTCATCCCTGGTTCCAATTGTGGTCCTGACAGGTTGTTCCCCCATCTCTCACTC
Source organism: Anomaloglossus baeobatrachus (assembly GCF_048569485.1). Lineage (NCBI taxonomy): Eukaryota > Metazoa > Chordata > Amphibia > Anura > Aromobatidae > Anomaloglossus > Anomaloglossus baeobatrachus. The sequence continues at coordinate 9,471 of NW_027444887.1, forward strand.
CAATGCTCCGTGTGCCACAGCAGAGATCTTACTCTAGTCTCTGACTGGATCGAGATTTTTTATGTAGAGGTTGCCATTAGTGATGAGCGAGTACTAAAAAGCTCGGGTGCTCGAAGCTCGGGCCGAGCCTCCCAAGATACTCGTGTACTCGGCCCGAGCAACGAGCCCAATGTTATCCTATGGGAGACCCGAGTATTTTTGTGAAATGACCCCCCGGCAGCATGGAGAAACCCTAAAAATGTCACAAAAGTCTCAGAAGAGTGCTCAAATGACATGGCAACAGCATGGGGAAGACCCCTTGAAGCATTTATCACTCAAAAGTCACAGCTGTGAACAATTTTGTCCGCGTTTCACGCCATTTTTACGGACTCACCAGAAAACCTTCCAAAATGACCCCAAAATGATTTTTCATGGCAGAAATGTTAAGGGCACATACCCTATAGTGAGATAGAGCTGGTGTATGTTACTTTTTGAGATTAATACATGAAAGATTTTACGTGAAAACATTGTGTGGCACTCCGATGTCCCTGAGAAGAGACGTACATGAAGGCCTCTTGAGTCTAATGTGCCCATTTTGAGGAAGTGAGTCTTTGTAGTATTTTCCTTTGCCAGGGCAGCCAAAAATTGGGAGGCTCCACGTTGTCCCTGGATAGAGACGTGCATGAGGGCCTGTAAACCTGAAGTGCCCATTGTAAGGAAGTGGGTGTATTATATTATAGCCCTTAGGCAGGGCAGCCAAAAATTGGGAGGCTCCACATTGTCCCTGGATAGAGACGTGCATGATGGCCTGTAAACCTGAAGTGCCCATTGTAAGGAAGTGGGTCTATTGTAGTATAGCCCTTAGGCAGGGCAGCCAAAAATTGGGAGGCTCCACGTTGTCCCTGGATAGAGACGTGCATGAGGGCCTGTAAACCTGAAGTGCCCATTGTAAGGAAGTGGGTCTATTGTAGTATAGCCCTTAGGCAGGGCAGCCAAAAATTGGGAGGCTCCACGTTGTCCCTGGATAGAGACGTGCATGAGGGCCTGTAAACCTGAAGTGCCCATTGTAAGGAAGTGGGTGTATTATAGTATAGCCCTTAGGCAGGGCAGCCAAAAATTGGGAGGCTCCACGTTGTCCCTGGATAGAGACGTGCATGAGGGCCTGTAAACCTGAAGTGCCCATTGTAAGGAAGTGGGTCTATTGTAGTATAGCCCTTAGGCAGGGCAGCCAAAAATTGGGAGGCTCCACGTTGTCCCTGGATAGAGACCTGTTAGGTTCTTAGTGCCTCCGTGCTTGCATTTAAAAACCGCACGTGTGTGCCTGTTGGTGGCAGCTTTCCGCTGCATTTGTGTGAGTTTTGCAAAAACTTGGATATAACGCACAAGTCTAGTGAATACACATCAGCACAGCATTGCAAAATGCGCAAGGGTGTTGTCAACGAACAAGGAAGTGGACGTGATGGTGGTGCAGGCAGAGACCGAGGTTGTGTGCAAGCTCTAATTTCGCCACAACAAAGGGCCACATCTAGTCGCTCGCACGTCCTGTCCCAAATTCTTGGGGACCGCAGCAGTACACCGCTCTTGAACCAAGACCAGTGTCAACAGGTTGTTAGTTGGATAGCGGATAATGCTTCCAGTCAGATTGGCACCACCACAAACACTCTGTCTTCCACACGGTCAAGTGTCAGTAGCCGTGATACTGCACCGCACATTTCAGAACCTGATCCTCCTTCCTACCACCAGGCCGAGTACACGTCCACGGACATTACTGATCCCACACTTGGACACTCGGAAGAGCTGTTCGTTCACGTTTCCATTCACAAATTCTGGCCTCTCGCCAGCTCCTGTTGAAGTGGGCCATGACGAGATTGTATGTACAGATGCCCAAATATTTGAGCAGCCACGTTCTCACGAAGTTGGCAACGTGTCTCAACAAGGGGTGGACGATGATGAGACACAATTGTCAGGAAGTCAGGAGGAGGAGCAGGGTGCGGAAGAGGAAGACGACGTGGTGGATGATCCAGTAACTGACCCAACCTGGCAGGAGGATATGCAGAGCGAGGACAGCAGTGCACAGGGGGAGGGAGGCGTAGCATCACAACAGGCAGTAAGAAGCAGAGTGGTGGCCCCAGGCAGACGTCAGGCAACTGTTCCCCGGAACAACACGACACAAGGTGCCTGTACAAATGTTAGGTCTTCCCGAGTCTGGCTGTAATACTATTGTATGTATTGAGGATTTCGATTGCGTTAGGGCAATGACAACCAGAGACGAGTTCTTGGTGCAAGACATTTATAATATGCAACCAGCAAATATGTACATAAACGGAACAAAAACACAGTAGAACATAAATACAGGAAATACCTTCCAGGGACTGAGCGAAAGGGAATTCCCGGGACCGCGCACCGGACTCCCCCAGGGAGACCACCAAGAGCGAACCCCTATACAGGGACTGTCTGGCAATCACCCCAGAAGCCCTAAATGCGCAGCAGCCGGGACACAAAAGGGCAATAGGTAAGTCGAAAAATGTCCGTACGTGATGTGAGTCCAGAGTGGTTAAAAACGGAAGGAACCGGGCAGAAGTGCCGACCAAAGACGGCAAACGGAGTCCAGGCACAGCTAGATGATACCAGATGAAGTCCAGAGTCGGTGTCGGTTGTTTTCCAAGAGGATCCGAATAACAATCAGGAACCAAAAGCAGCAGGGCAGGAGCACACAGGAAGCAGTATACTCAGGCACTGGACTAAGCTTTAGGGGCGGCTTTTACACAGATGGACAGGAAGTAGGGCAACAGAACAGAAAACTCCATGTTAACAAAGGGCAAGCTCTTTCAAAAGAAAACTGGAAAACCCGGAACTCTGACACTGGCAGTTTTTTAAGTTGGCTCCAGATGATTCTAAAAAGGCCATTTGCAACACCTGCCATGCCAGCATCAGCAGGGGTACCAAAACTAGCAGCCTGACCACCACCAGCATGATCAGGCACATGTCAGCCAAGCACCCGACTTTGTGGGAAGTACAACAGAGTCGAGGAGCAGTGCTTGCTGATGTCACTGGTACGTCTTCGCTGGTTGTGCATGCGAGCCAATCCCCTGTCCATGCTGCCTGCGAACAAGCCTCCTCCACTCCTGCACCTGCAGTTGCCTACGCAGAAAGAACACCATCATCAAGCACGTCCTTGTCCCAGCGCAACGTTCAGTTATCCATTCAGCAAACCTTTGAACGCAGGCGCAAATACACTGCCAACACCCCACATGCCACAGTTCTAAATGCTAACATTTCGCGACTGCTTGCGCTGGAAATGTTGCCTTTTAGGCTGGTTGAGACAGAAGCATTCCGCGACCTGATGGTGGCAGCTGTCCCACGTTACTCGGTCCACAGCCGCCACTATTTCTCCCGGTGTGCCGTCCCCGCATTGCATAACTAACCACGTGTCACAAAACATCACACGTGCCCTGAACAACGCTGTTTCAGCCAAAGTCCACCTAACCACAGACACGTGGACAAGTGCATGTGGGCAAGGCCGCTACATCTCGTTGACGTCACACTGGGTTAATATTGTGCAAGCTGGGACCCAGTCTGAGCGAGGGACGGAACACGTCCTTCACACACCAAGTTTTGCAGGCCCTACCTCAGTCAGGGTTTCACACACACTCTACAGCTCCGGAATGTCATGCTCCTCAGCCTCCTCCTCCTCCTGCGCATCCTGATCCACTTTAC
>NW_027444888.1:0-13092 GCF_048569485.1 Anomaloglossus baeobatrachus
CACCACAAGGACCACCCTCTCTAATCCCTGAAAAATGAAATCATCCTCAGTGATGAAGAGAGGGGGCTAAGTGCCCCCAATGGTTTTAGAGCATTGACTCTTCTAAGAGTCCTAAGAGTCCTGCTTACACTGATGGGGTGCAGCTGTGGGACCCTATTTTAAGAGATGATGTCCTCCACCCAACTCTCAAAAAGCTGAAAGGGTCTTCAGTAGAGATGGATAGTCGAGCTGGGCTATCAGACGGTCACCTCTGTAGCTGTAGTGTCATTTTTCCTATGGTCCAATGTGTAAATTAAACAAAAAAGTGCACGTTTGTTATGATGTCCAAGATGGGGACCAGGATGTGGACATAATAAAAAATTAGGGAACATGATAGGAGACATTTCTACAATACATATAATCATTCTTATCTATCTAATACGATGATAACAGCTCTCCATATCTGCAGTCCACCACAAGGACCACCCTCTCTAATCCCTGAAAAATGAAATCATCCTCAGTGATGAAGAGAGGGGGCTAAGTGCCCCCAATGGTCTCAGAGCATTGACTCTTCTAAGAGTCCTAAGAGTCCTGCTCACACTGATGGGGTGCAGCTGTGGGACCCTATTTTCAGAGATGATGTCCTCCACCCAACTCTCAAAAAGCTGAAAGGGTCTTCAGTAGAGATGGATAGTCGAGCTGGGCTATCAGACGGTCACCTCTGTAGCTGTAGTGTCATTTTTCCTATGGTCCAATGTGTAAATTAAACAAAAAAGTGCACGTTTGTTATGATGTCCAAGATGGGGACCAGGATGTGGACATAATAAAAAATTAGGGAACATGATAGGAGACATTTCTACAATACATATAATCATTCTTATCTATCTAATACGATGACAACAGCTCTCCATACCTGCAGTCCACCACAAGGACCACCCTCTCTAATCCCTGAAAAATGAAATCATCCTCAGTGATGAAGAGAGGGGGCTAAGTGCCCCCAATGGTCTCAGAGCATTGACTCTTCTAAGAGTCCTAAGAGTCCTGCTCACACTGATGGGGTGCAGCTGTGGGACCCTATTTTCAGAGATGATGTCCTCCACCCAACTCTCAAAAAGCTGAAAGGGTCTTCAGTAGAGATGGATAGTCGAGCTGGGCTATCAGACGGTCACCTCTGTAGCTGTAGTGTCATTTTTCCTATGGTCCAATGTGTAAATTAAACAAAAAAGTGCACGTTTGTTATGATGTTCAAGATGGGGACCAGGATGTGGACATAATAAAAAATTAGGGAACATGATAGGAGACATTTCTACAATACATATAATCATTCTTATCTATCTAATACGATCACAACAGCTCTCCATACCTGCAGTCCACCACAAGGACCACTCTCTCTAATCCCTGAAAAATGAAATCATCCTCAGTGACGAAGAGAGGGGGCTAAGCGCCCCCCATGGTCTCAGAGCATTGACTCTTCTAAGAGTCCTAAGATTCCTGCTCACACTGATGGGGTGCAGCTGTGGGACCCTATTTTCAGAGATGATGTCCTCCACCCAACTCTCAAAAAGCTGAAAGGGTCTTCAGTAGAGATGGATAGTCGAGCTGGGCTATCAGACGGTCACCTCTGTAGCTGTAGTGTCATTTTTCCTATGGTCCAATGTGTAAATTAAACAAAAAAGTGCACGTTTGTTATGATTTCCAAGATGGGGACCAGGATGTGGACATAATAAAAAAATAGGGAACATGATAGGAGACATTTCTACAATACATATAATCATTCTTATCTATCTAATACGATGACAACAGCTCTCCATACCTGCAGTCCACCACAAGGACCACCCTCTCTATTCCCTGAAAAGTGAAATCATCCTCAGTGACGAAGAGAGGGGGCTAAGCGCCCCCCATGGTCTCAGAGCATTGACTCTTCTAAGAGTCCTAAGAGTCCTGCTCACACTGATGGGGTGCAGCTGTGGGACCCTATTTTCAGAGATGATGTTCTCCACCCAACTCTCAAAAAGCTGAAAGGGTCTTCAATAGAGATGGATAGTCGAGCTGGGCTATCAGACGGTCACCTCTGTAGCTGTAGTGTCATTTTTCCTATGGTCCAATGTGTAAATTAAACAAAAAAGTGCACGTTTGTTATGATGTCCAAGATGGGGACCAGGATGTGGACATAATAAAAAATTAGGGAACATGATAGGAGACATTTCTACAATACATATAATCATTCTTATCTATTTAATACGATGACAACAGCTCTCCATACCTGCAGTCCACCACAAGGACCACCCTCTCTAATCCCTGAAAAATGAAATCATCCTCAGTGACGAAGAGAGGGGGCTAAGCGCCCCCCATGGTCTCAGAGCATTGACTCTTCTAAGAGTCCTAAGAGTCCTGCTCACACTGATGGGGTGCAGCTGTGGGACCCTATTTTCAGAGATGATGTCCTCCACCCAACTCTCAAAAAGCTGAAAGGGTCTTCAGTAGAGATGGATAGTCGAGCTGGGCTATCAGACGGTCACCTCTGTAGCTGTAGTGTCATTTTTCCTATGGTCCAATGTGTAAATTAAACAAAAAAGTGCACGTTTGTTATGATGTCCAAGATGGGGACCAGGATGTGGACATAATAAAAAATTAGGGAACATGATAGGAGACATTTCTACAATACATATAATCATTCTTATCTATCTAATACGATGATAACAGCTCTCGATATCTGCAGTCCACCACAAGGACCACCCTCTCTAATCCCTGAAAAATGAAATCATCCTCAGTGATGAAGAGAGGGGGCTAAGTGCCCCCAATGGTCTCAGAGCTTTGACTCTTCTAAGAGTCCTAAGAGTCCTGCTCACACTGATGGGGTGCAGCTGTGGGACCCTATTTTCAGAGATGATGTCCTCCACCCAACTCTCAAAAAGCTGAAAGGGTCTTCAGTAGAGATGGATAGTCGAGCTGGGCTATCAGACGGTCACCTCTGTAGCTGTAGTGTCATTTTTCCTATGGTCCAATGTGTAAATTAAACAAAAAAGTGCACGTTTGTTATGATGTCCAAGATGGGGACCAGGATGTGGACATAATAAAAAATTAGGGAACATGATAGGAGACATTTCTACAATACATATAATCATTCTTATCTATCTAATACGATGACAACAGCTCTCCATACCTGCAGTCCACCACAAGGACCACCCTCTCTAATCCCTGAAAAATGAAATCATCCTCAGTGACGAAGAGAGGGGGCTAAGCGCCCCCATGGTCTCAGAGCATTAACTCTTCTAAGAGTCCTAAGAGTCCTGCTCACACTGATGGGGTGCAGCTGTGGGACCCTATTTTCAGAGATGATCTCCTCCACCCAACTCTCAAAAAGCTGAAAGGGTCTTCAGTAGAGATGGATAGTCGAGCTGGGCTATCAGACGGTCACCTCTGTAGCCGTAGTGTCATTTTTCCTATGGTCCAATGTGTAAATTAAACAAAAAAGTGCACGTTTGTTATGATGTCCAAGATGGGGACCAGGATGTGGACATAATAAAAAATTAGGGAACATGATAGGAGACATTTCTACAATACATATAATCATTCTTATCTATCTAATACGATGATAACAGCTCTCCATATCTGCAGTCCACCACAAGGACCACCCTCTCTAATCTCTGAAAAATGAAATCATCCTCAGTGATGAAGAGAGGGGGCTAAGTGCCCCCAATGGTCTCAGAGCATTGACTCTTCTAAGAGTCCTAAGAGTCCTGCTCACACTGATGGGGTGCAGCTGTGGGACCCTATTTTCAGAGATGATGTCCTCCACCCAACTCTCAAAAAGCTGAAAGGGTCTTCAGTAGAGATGGATAGTCGAGCTGGGCTATCAGACGGTCACCTCTGTAGCTGTAGTGTCATTTTTCCTATGGTCCAATGTGTAAATTAAACAAAAAAGTGCACGTTTGTTATGATGTCCAAGATGGGGACCAGGATGTGGACATAATAAAAAATTAGGGAACATGATAGGAGACATTTCTACAATACATATAATCATTCTTATCTATCTAATACGATGACAACAGCTCTCCATACCTGCAGTCCACCACAAGGACCACCCTCTCTAATCCCTGAAAAATGAAATCATCCTCAGTGACGAAGAGAGGGGGCTAAGCGCCCCCCATGGTCTCAGAGCATTGACTCTTCTAAGAGTCCTAAGAGTCCTGCTCACACTGATGGGGTGCAGCTGTGGGACCCTATTTTCAGAGATGATGTCCTCCACCCAACTCTCAAAAAGCTGAAAGGGTCTTCAGTAGAGATGGATAGTCGAGCTGGGCTATCAGACGGTCACCTCTGTAGCTGTAGTGTCATTTTTCCTATGGTCCAATGTGTAAATTAAACAAAAAAGTGCACGTTTGTTATGATGTCCAAGATGGGGACCAGGATGTGGACATAATAAAAAATTAGGGAACATGATAGGAGACATTTCTACAATACATATAATCATTCTTATCTATCTAATACGATGATAACAGCTCTCGATATCTGCAGTCCACCACAAGGACCACCCTCTCTAATCCCTGAAAAATGAAATCATCCTCAGTGATGAAGAGAGGGGGCTAAGTGCCCCCAATGGTCTCAGAGCTTTGACTCTTCTAAGAGTCCTAAGAGTCCTGCTCACACTGATGGGGTGCAGCTGTGGGACCCTATTTTCAGAGATGATGTCCTCCACCCAACTCTCAAAAAGCTGAAAGGGTCTTCAGTAGAGATGGATAGTCGAGCTGGGCTATCAGACGGTCACCTCTGTAGCTGTAGTGTCATTTTTCCTATGGTCCAATGTGTAAATTAAACAAAAAAGTGCACGTTTGTTATGATGTCCAAGATGGGGACCAGGATGTGGACATAATAAAAAATTAGGGAACATGATAGGAGACATTTCTACAATACATATAATCATTCTTATCTATCTAATACGATGACAACAGCTCTCCATACCTGCAGTCCACCACAAGGACCACCCTCTCTAATCCCTGAAAAATGAAATCATCCTCAGTGACGAAGAGAGGGGGCTAAGCGCCCCCATGGTCTCAGAGCATTAACTCTTCTAAGAGTCCTAAGAGTCCTGCTCACACTGATGGGGTGCAGCTGTGGGACCCTATTTTCAGAGATGATGTCCTCCACCCAACTCTCAAAAAGCTGAAAGGGTCTTCAGTAGAGATGGATAGTCGAGCTGGGCTATCAGACGGTCACCTCTGTAGCCGTAGTGTCATTTTTCCTATGGTCCAATGTGTAAATTAAACAAAAAAGTGCACGTTTGTTATGATGTCCAAGATGGGGACCAGGATGTGGACATAATAAAAAATTAGGGAACATGATAGGAGACATTTCTACAATACATATAATCATTCTTATCTATCTAATACGATGATAACAGCTCTCCATATCTGCAGTCCACCACAAGGACCACCCTCTCTAATCTCTGAAAAATGAAATCATCCTCAGTGATGAAGAGAGGGGGCTAAGTGCCCCCAATGGTCTCAGAGCATTGACTCTTCTAAGAGTCCTAAGAGTCCTGCTCACACTGATGGGGTGCAGCTGTGGGACCCTATTTTCAGAGATGATGTCCTCCACCCAACTCTCAAAAAGCTGAAAGGGTCTTCAGTAGAGATGGATAGTCGAGCTGGGCTATCAGACGGTCACCTCTGTAGCTGTAGTGTCATTTTTCCTATGGTCCAATGTGTAAATTAAACAAAAAAGTGCACGTTTGTTATGATGTCCAAGATGGGGACCAGGATGTGGACATAATAAAAAATTAGGGAACATGATAGGAGACATTTCTACAATACATATAATCATTCTTATCTATCTAATACGATGACAACAGCTCTCCATACCTGCAGTCCACCACAAGGACCACCCTCTCTAATCCCTGAAAAATGAAATCATCCTCAGTGATGAAGAGAGGGGGCTAAGTGCCCCCAATGGTCTCAGAGCATTGACTCTTCTAAGAGTCCTAAGAGTCCTGCTCACACTGATGGGGTGCAGCTGTGGGACCCTATTTTCAGAGATGATGTCCTCCACCCAACTCTCAAAAAGCTGAAAGGGTCTTCAGTAGAGATGGATAGTCGAGCTGGGCTATCAGACGGTCACCTCTGTAGCTGTAGTGTCATTTTTCCTATGGTCCAATGTGTAAATTAAACAAAAAAGTGCACGTTTGTTATGATGTCCAAGATGGGGACCAGGATGTGGACATAATAAAAAATTAGGGAACATGATAGGAGACATTTCTACAATACATATAATCATTCTTATCTATTTAATACGATGACAACAGCTCTCCATACCTGCAGTCCACCACAAGGACCACCCTCTCTAATCCCTGAAAAATGAAATCATCCTCAGTGACGAAGAGAGGGGGCTAAGCGCCCCCCATGGTCTCAGAGCATTGACTCTTCTAAGAGTCCTAAGAGTCCTGCTCACACTGATGGGTTGCAGCTGTGGGACCCTATTTTCAGAGATGATGTCCTCCACCCAACTCTCAAAAAGCTGAAAGGGTCTTCAGTAGAGATGGATAGTCGAGCTGGGCTATCAGACGGTCACCTCTGTAGCTGTAGTGTCATTTTTCCTATGGTCCAATGTGTAAATTAAACAAAAAAGTGCACGTTTGTTATGATGTCCAAGATGGGGACCAGGATGTGGACATAATAAAAAATTAGGGAACATGATAGGAGACATTTCTACAATACATATAATCATTCTTATCTATCTAATACGATGATAACAGCTCTCGATATCTGCAGTCCACCACAAGGACCACCCTCTCTAATCCCTGAAAAATGAAATCATCCTCAGTGATGAAGAGAGGGGGCTAAGTGCCCCCAATGGTCTCAGAGCATTGACTCTTCTAAGAGTCCTAAGAGTCCTGCTCACACTGATGGGGTGCAGCTGTGGGACCCTATTTTCAGAGATGATGTCCTCCACCCAACTCTCAAAAAGCTGAAAGGGTCTTCAGTAGAGATGGATAGTCGAGCTGGGCTATCAGACGGTCACCTCTGTAGCTGTAGTGTCATTTTTCCTATGGTCCAATGTGTAAATTAAACAAAAAAGTGCACGTTTGTTATGATGTCCAAGATGGGGACCAGGATGTGGACATAATAAAAAATTAGGGCACATGATAGGAGACATTTCTACAATACATATAATCATTCTTATCTATCTAATACGATGACAACAGCTCTCCATACCTGCAGTCCACCACAAGGACCACCCTCTCTAATCCCTGAAAAATGAAATCATCCTCAATGACGAAGAGAGGGGGCTAAGCGCCCCCATGGTCTCAGAGCATTAACTCTTCTAAGAGTCCTAAGAGTCCTGCTCACACTGATGGGGTGCAGCTGTGGGACCCTATTTTCAGAGATGATGTCCTCCACCCAACTCTCAAAAAGCTGAAAGGGTCTTCAGTAGAGATTGATAGTCGAGCTGGGCTATCAGACGGTCACCTCTGTAGCTGTAGTGTCATTTTTCCTATGGTCCAATGTGTAAATTAAACAAAAAAGTGCACGTTTGTTATGATGTCCAAGATGGGGACCAGGATGTGGACATAATAAAAAATTAGGGAACATGATAGGAGACATTTCTACAATACATATAATCATTCTTATCTATCTAATACGATGACAACAGCTCTCCATACCTGCAGTCCACCACAAGGACCACCCTCTCTAATCCCTGAAAAATGAAATCATCCTCAGGGACGAAGAGAGGGGGCTAAGCGCCCCCCATAGTTTTAGAGCATTGACTCTTCTAAGAGTCCTAAGAGTCCTGCTTACACTGATGGGGTGCAGCTGTGGGACCCTATTTTCAGAGATGATGTCCTCCACCCAACTCTCAAAAAGCTGAAAGGGTCTTCAGTAGAGATGGATAGTCGAGCTGGGCTATCAGACGGTCACCTCTGTAGCTGTAGTGTCATTTTTCCTATGGTCCAATGTGTAAATTAAACAAAAAAGTGCACGTTTGTTATGATGTCCAAGATGGGGACCAGGATGTGGACATAATAAAAAATTAGGGAACATGATAGGAGACATTTCTACAATACATATAATCATTCTTATCTATCTAATACGATGATAAAAGCTCTCCATATCTGCAGTCCACCACAAGGACCACCCTCTCTAATCCCTGAAAAATGAAATCATCCTCAGTGATGAAGAGAGGGGGCTAAGTGCCCCCAATGGTTTTAGAGCATTGACTCTTCTAAGAGTCCTAAGAGTCCTGCTTACACTGATGGGGTGCAGCTGTGGGACCCTATTTTAAGAGATGATGTCCTCCACCCAACTCTCAAAAAGCTGAAAGGGTCTTCAGTAGAGATGGATAGTCGAGCTGGGCTATCAGACGGTCACCTCTGTAGCTGTAGTGTCATTTTTCCTATGGTCCAATGTGTAAATTAAACAAAAAAGTGCACGTTTGTTATGATGTCCAAGATGGGGACCAGGATGTGGACATAATAAAAAATTAGGGAACATGATAGGAGACATTTCTACAATACATATAATCATTCTTATCTATCTAATACGATGATAACAGCTCTCCATATCTGCAGTCCACCACAAGGACCACCCTCTCTAATCCCTGAAAAATGAAATCATCCTCAGTGATGAAGAGAGGGGGCTAAGTGCCCCCAATGGTCTCAGAGCATTGACTCTTCTAAGAGTCCTAAGAGTCCTGCTCACACTGATGGGGTGCAGCTGTGGGACCCTATTTTCAGAGATGATGTCCTCCACCCAACTCTCAAAAAGCTGAAAGGGTCTTCAGTAGAGATGGATAGTCGAGCTGGGCTATCAGACGGTCACCTCTGTAGCTGTAGTGTCATTTTTCCTATGGTCCAATGTGTAAATTAAACAAAAAAGTGCACGTTTGTTATGATGTCCAAGATGGGGACCAGGATGTGGACATAATAAAAAATTAGGGAACATGATAGGAGACATTTCTACAATACATATAATCATTCTTATCTATCTAATACGATGACAACAGCTCTCCATACCTGCAGTCCACCACAAGGACCACCCTCTCTAATCCCTGAAAAATGAAATCATCCTCAGTGATGAAGAGAGGGGGCTAAGTGCCCCCAATGGTCTCAGAGCATTGACTCTTCTAAGAGTCCTAAGAGTCCTGCTCACACTGATGGGGTGCAGCTGTGGGACCCTATTTTCAGAGATGATGTCCTCCACCCAACTCTCAAAAAGCTGAAAGGGTCTTCAGTAGAGATGGATAGTCGAGCTGGGCTATCAGACGGTCACCTCTGTAGCTGTAGTGTCATTTTTCCTATGGTCCAATGTGTAAATTAAACAAAAAAGTGCACGTTTGTTATGATGTTCAAGATGGGGACCAGGATGTGGACATAATAAAAAATTAGGGAACATGATAGGAGACATTTCTACAATACATATAATCATTCTTATCTATCTAATACGATCACAACAGCTCTCCATACCTGCAGTCCACCACAAGGACCACTCTCTCTAATCCCTGAAAAATGAAATCATCCTCAGTGACGAAGAGAGGGGGCTAAGCGCCCCCCATGGTCTCAGAGCATTGACTCTTCTAAGAGTCCTAAGATTCCTGCTCACACTGATGGGGTGCAGCTGTGGGACCCTATTTTCAGAGATGATGTCCTCCACCCAACTCTCAAAAAGCTGAAAGGGTCTTCAGTAGAGATGGATAGTCGAGCTGGGCTATCAGACGGTCACCTCTGTAGCTGTAGTGTCATTTTTCCTATGGTCCAATGTGTAAATTAAACAAAAAAGTGCACGTTTGTTATGATTTCCAAGATGGGGACCAGGATGTGGACATAATAAAAAAATAGGGAACATGATAGGAGACATTTCTACAATACATATAATCATTCTTATCTATCTAATACGATGACAACAGCTCTCCATACCTGCAGTCCACCACAAGGACCACCCTCTCTATTCCCTGAAAAGTGAAATCATCCTCAGTGACGAAGAGAGGGGGCTAAGCGCCCCCCATGGTCTCAGAGCATTGACTCTTCTAAGAGTCCTAAGAGTCCTGCTCACACTGATGGGGTGCAGCTGTGGGACCCTATTTTCAGAGATGATGTTCTCCACCCAACTCTCAAAAAGCTGAAAGGGTCTTCAGTAGAGATGGATAGTCGAGCTGGGCTATCAGACGGTCACCTCTGTAGCTGTAGTGTCATTTTTCCTATGGTCCAATGTGTAAATTAAACAAAAAAGTGCACGTTTGTTATGATGTCCAAGATGGGGACCAGGATGTGGACATAATAAAAAATTAGGGAACATGATAGGAGACATTTCTACAATACATATAATCATTCTTATCTATTTAATACGATGACAACAACTCTCCATACCTGCAGTCCACCACAAGGACCACCCTCTCTAATCCCTGAAAAATGAAATCATCCTCAGTGACGAAGAGAGGGGGCTAAGCGCCCCCCATGGTCTCAGAGCATTGACTCTTCTAAGAGTCCTAAGAGTCCTGCTCACACTGATGGGGTGCAGCTGTGGGACCCTATTTTCAGAGATGATGTCCTCCACCCAACTCTCAAAAAGCTGAAAGGGTCTTCAGTAGAGATGGATAGTCGAGCTGGGCTATCAGACGGTCACCTCTGTAGCTGTAGTGTCATTTTTCCTATGGTCCAATGTGTAAATTAAACAAAAAAGTGCACGTTTGTTATGATGTCCAAGATGGGGACCAGGATGTGGACATAATAAAAAATTAGGGAACATGATAGGAGACATTTCTACAATACATATAATCATTCTTATCTATCTAATACGATGATAACAGCTCTCGATATCTGCAGTCCACCACAAGGACCACCCTCTCTAATCCCTGAAAAATGAAATCATCCTCAGTGATGAAGAGAGGGGGCTAAGTGCCCCCAATGGTCTCAGAGCTTTGACTCTTCTAAGAGTCCTAAGAGTCCTGCTCACACTGATGGGGTGCAGCTGTGGGACCCTATTTTCAGAGATGATGTCCTCCACCCAACTCTCAAAAAGCTGAAAGGGTCTTCAGTAGAGATGGATAGTCGAGCTGGGCTATCAGACGGTCACCTCTGTAGCTGTAGTGTCATTTTTCCTATGGTCCAATGTGTAAATTAAACAAAAAAGTGCACGTTTGTTATGATGTCCAAGATGGGGACCAGGATGTGGACATAATAAAAAATTAGGGAACATGATAGGAGACATTTCTACAATACATATAATCATTCTTATCTATTTAATACGATGACAACAACTCTCCATACCTGCAGTCCACCACAAGGACCACCCTCTCTAATCCCTGAAAAATGAAATCATCCTCAGTGACGAAGAGAGGGGGCTAAGCGCCCCCCATGGTCTCAGAGCATTGACTCTTCTAAGAGTCCTAAGAGTCCTGCTCACACTGATGGGGTGCAGCTGTGGGACCCTATTTTCAGAGATGATGTCCTCCACCCAACTCTCAAAAAGCTGAAAGGGTCTTCAGTAGAGATGGATAGTCGAGCTGGGCTATCAGACGGTCACCTCTGTAGCTGTAGTGTCATTTTTCCTATGGTCCAATGTGTAAATTAAACAAAAAAGTGCACGTTTGTTATGATGTCCAAGATGGGGACCAGGATGTGGACATAATAAAAAATTAGGGAACATGATAGGAGACATTTCTACAATACATATAATCATTCTTATCTATCTAATACGATAATAACAGCTCTCGATATCTGCAGTCCACCACAAGGACCACCCTCTCTAATCCCTGAAAAATGAAATCATCCTCAGTGATGAAGAGAGGGGGCTAAGTGCCCCCAATGGTCTCAGAGCTTTGACTCTTCTAAGAGTCCTAAGAGTCCTGCTCACACTGATGGGGTGCAGCTGTGGGACCCTATTTTCAGAGATGATGTCCTCCACCCAACTCTCAAAAAGCTGAAAGGGTCTTCAGTAGAGATGGATAGTCGAGCTGGGCTATCAGACGGTCACCTCTGTAGCTGTAGTGTCATTTTTCCTATGGTCCAATGTGTAAATTAAACAAAAAAGTGCACGTTTGTTATGATGTCCAAGATGGGGACCAGGATGTGGACATAATAAAAAATTAGGGAACATGATAGGAGACATTTCTACAATACATATAATCATTCTTATCTATCTAATACGATGACAACAGCTCTCCATACCTGCAGTCCACCACAAGGACCACCCTCTCTAATCCCTGAAAAATGAAATCATCCTCAGTGACGAAGAGAGGGGGCTAAGCGCCCCCATGGTCTCAGAGCATTAACTCTTCTAAGAGTCCTAAGAGTCCTGCTCACACTGATGGGGTGCAGCTGTGGGACCCTATTTTCAGAGATGATGTCCTCCACCCAACTCTCAAAAAGCTGAAAGGGTCTTCAGTAGAGATGGATAGTCGAGCTGGGCTATCAGACGGTCACCTCTGTAGCCGTAGTGTCATTTTTCCTATGGTCCAATGTGTAAATTAAACAAAAAAGTGCACGTTTGTTATGATGTCCAAGATGGGGACCAGGATGTGGACATAATAAAAAATTAGGGAACATGATAGGAGACATTTCTACAATACATATAATCATTCTTATCTATCTAATACGATGATAACAGCTCTCCATATCTGCAGTCCACCACAAGGACCACCCTCTCTAATCTCTGAAAAATGAAATCATCCTCAGTGATGAAGAGAGGGGGCTAAGTGCCCCCAATGGTCTCAGAGCATTGACTCTTCTAAGAGTCCTAAGAGTCCTGCTCACACTGATGGGGTGCAGCTGTGGGACCCTATTTTCAGAGATGATGTCCTCCACCCAACTCTCAAAAAGCTGAAAGGGTCTTCAGTAGAGATGGATAGTCGAGCTGGGCTATCAGACGGTCACCTCTGTAGCTGTAGTGTCATTTTTCCTATGGTCCAATGTGTAAATTAAACAAAAAAGTGCACGTTTGTTATGATGTCCAAGATGGGGACCAGGATGTGGACATAATAAAAAATTAGGGAACATGATAGGAGACATTTCTACAATACATATAATCATTCTTATCTATCTAATACGATGACAACAGCTCTCCATACCTGCAGTCCACCACAAGGACCACCCTCTCTAATCCCTGAAAAATGAAATCATCC
>NW_027444889.1:0-13053 GCF_048569485.1 Anomaloglossus baeobatrachus
GATCTAGGTCTCATCTGTCCATAGAATACTTTTCCAGAACTGAGCTGGCTTCATGAGGTGTTTTTCAGCAAATTTAACTCTGGCCTGTCTATTTTTGGAATTGATGAATGGTTTGCATCTAGATGTGAACCCTTTGTATTTACTTTCATGGAGTCTTCTCTTTACTGTTGACTTAGAGACAGATACACCTACTTCACTGAGAGTGTTCTGGACTTCAGTTGATGTTGTGAACGGGTTCTTCTTCACCAAAGAAAGTATGCGGCGATCATCCACCACTGTTGTCATCCATGGACGCCCAGGCCTTTTTGAGTTCCCAAGCTCACCAGTCAATTCCTTTTTTCTCAGAATGTACCCGACTGTTGATTTTGCTACTCCAAGCATGTCTGCTATCTCTCTCTGATGGATTTTTTCTTTTTTTTCAGCCTCAGGATGTTCTGCTTCACCTCAATTGAGAGTTCCTTAGACCGCATGTTGTCTGGTCACAGCAACAGCTTCCAAATGCAAAACCACACACCTGTAATCAACCCCAGACCTTTTAACTACTTCATTGATTACAGGTTAACGAGGGAGACGCCTTCAGAGTTAATTGCAGCCCTTAGAGTCCCTTGTCCAATTACTTTTGGTCCCTTGAAAAAGAGAAGGCTATGCATTACAGAGCTATGATTCCTAAACCCTTTCTCCGATTTGGATGTGAAAACTCTCATATTGCAGCTGGGAGTGTGCACTTTCAGCCCATATTATATATATAATTGTATTTCTGAACATGTTTTTGTAAACAGCTAAAATAACAAAACTTGTGTCACTGTCCAAATATTTCTGGACCTAACTGTATATATATATATATATATATATATACAGTATATATAGGCACTTTTATCTTGGATCACTCCCATAGCTAGGCTTCTGTCCCTCTTTTGTATCTTTAGGGTATGTGCACACAACGCCTTTTCCAGGCGGAATGCACTTAGAATACACCTGAAAAGCCATCATAAAACGGTAAAAAAAATAAACATAATGCAAAGCTGTGACACAGAGTTTTGCACAAACTTCGCCGACTGTCATGGCGGTTTCAGGCGCTGTTCAGATTGCAGATTCTGACACTCCACCCAATGAGTTCTCTGGTATCTGGGATCAACACAGGCAGACTCGAGAGACATGTGGAGTTTACCCCTGTTGTTTTATAGCTTCCTTCCTGCTCTTGTTTTTACTCCTGAATCTCTTATTGTCTTTACATTTATGTGTTTATGCTGTGTAACAGAGTCTTGGTTTTCTCTTGTATGTCTTATCTGTGGATTTCATCACACTCCAGTACTGACACTCCCTGGGGGAGAGGGAGAATCAGATCAGGACTGGTCTGGAGCAGGGCCAAGAAGGAGACTCAGGCCTCTCCACCATCAGGAGTATCCCTCAGACTAGGGATAGCATAGGGCGGAGTATCCCTCAGACTAGGGATAGCATAGGGCCCCCTAGCTTGAGGGACAGTTTAGAAGCCCTGATTCCCCGCTATCCCATAGTCATCGTGACAAAAGGGATGGAAAACCAGCAGGCTTCTATATGTTTAGTCTTTTGTCACTTCTTTTAACAGCTTCAGGGTTCAGAAACCTATAGACGTTAAAAGAAGGAGCATGTTCATCTTTGGGCCAGCTTCTTCCAGGAAACAGCTCTCTAGTTAAAAATTAAATTTTAGAAAAACACACCAGCGGCTAAGCCCTTGCAATAACACCAACAGACACCATGTGCATATACCCTACATAGGAACACATGAGATATAAACAGAGGAAAGAGCGTCCACAGGATCGCTCACATATACTCTAGTTGCTAGCAAATGTCAATCAAATAATTGGAAATATTAAAGGTGACCTTTTATAGTTTTCTCAAATGCAATAAACCTCATTATGTACAGTTTTTATATTTTTATTTAATTTATTCAATTTGTTTTTGCCATTACCTTTAGGAAAAGCAGGTTTAGAAAGGTAAAATTTATTCTGCAGCAGATAAATTACCATGCATAGAATATTAAAACTGGGAAAAAAATGGACTTGATTCATTATGTGCTTCTAAACAGGAGAAAATATTATTATATGGGCATTGAACTCATACTCCAAATAGTAATACCAGAGCATTGAATGCATCAAGAGCAAATTTTAAAAAAAAACTTACTATGCCAAAGTCAAAATGAAGTTCCTAACCGTAAACCAGACATGCAACTTACCAATTTCCGAGCTCTTCTAGAACAGGAAGTGTCTGGTCCAAACGACAAGGCATCAACATTTATAGCAAAAGGCAGTTTCCATTATCACTGACTATAATAATAAAATATCAATTGCATAACTGATAATCTTAAACAAATATTCCACCATAAAAAGATGTTCCTACCAGGAAAACAAAAGACACCTAATTTGAATAAAGAGAAATGTATCTGTACCACCCCGCGCTTGGCAGCCGAGCCGCTCGGATACGGACCTTCAGTGGGTGGCTTGAGGGTCTCCGGACCCGAGGGTCCTGCAGTCACGTCAATCAAAAAGGGGTTTGCGGTTTGGGGACGTAGGTGTACGGCCGGAGCCGTGTCAAGTTTGTGACGCCACCACAGGATGTGGTGAAGGTGGACACCACCGCTGCAGTTACCGGAGAAATTGCGCAGCAAGTTGTTAACCCCTTCGTGGGCACGGATGGTTGCCCGCAGAGATGGGCGGCCGGAGGGCACTGATGTACTCACTATTAGTAAACACACAAGTCTCTGGTAAACCAAGGTGATGGTGGTCGGTGCCCGTAGCTGGCTGCAGTCTGGTCCCCCACCCGGTTGGTGGTCTCTGTCTTTCTCCTGCACCTGTTTGTGATGGTGGACTACCTGCGCTTGCAACTTCAGGAGTCCGCTCTCAGCTTGTGGTTGCCTGAGAAGCCCTTTTGCCCGCAGACGCTGTCCCGTGGAATCTCTGTGCCATGGCGGTGGATTTCTATCCCCCTCGTTGAGCTGTTGTCTTCAGTCGGGACTTTGGGTGGGACAGGACCTTTAGTCCTGGCCACAATCAGTTAATTAGCTAGCCCCCAGTAGCTTCTGGACCTAGCTTCAGGGTCTGAGTACCCCCCTTTCTGCTCTGATTTTCGAGTCGGTTCCCCGGGTCAGTACCAGCGGGCCACTACCCTGTCCCGGTCCACCACGGTTCCACCGAGCCGTCTTCCCGGCTCCTGCAGATGGAGACCACCGTCTGCCTCCTAGCCAGCAGTACCAGGGCTCCTACCCTGGCACCGGTTCAGTTTGGGTCCTTCCTTTGCTGGAGCTGCACTCAGCTCCAGCCCACACACCTCTCCACTTGACCTCCTCTGGACTTGAACTCTAGAACACAACTCAACTTTCTCGCCCCAGGCTGTCTGAGACTCCTTGGTGGGCATCTTCCAACCGCCTGGTTCCACCCCCTGGTGTGTCCATCAAGCACTGAGGGAGGTGACTAGGGTTTTATGTGTTTGGCTGCTGTCACCTGTTAGGGTACGGTGTAGTGCGGGGCCCTATCTGTAACTACCTGGCCCGGCCAGGACGTCACACTCCCCCTTGGTTAATCACAGACCGTCCGCAGGCTGTCCGACCACCACCGGTTTATTTTGCTTTAACTGAAAAAGATAAGAACATATGTACAATTATAATAACTTTGATACAATCAAGCATATTTTTGGATTTCTTCCCTTACGGGAGGCAGGTTACTTAAACGTTGCAATATAAAACATTTTTATTAACCGGGAACGGGTCGGGACCAGGTCCTTTCATTTTGCCCACCCAAGCAAACCTAGCCCTGATGCTGCCTCTAAAAACAAGGTCAGCACCCCTTTTCCCCAGTCCAGGAAACGGGTTCAGGTCCGGGTGTTGCCACACGGGCCGGGTAATAAGTTCCTTACCCGGCAGTCTCTCTCAGAGGCCCCACATCCAGGGGACCCCTGACCCGGAGGTTAGTCACCGGTCTGCATGGTGACGGGACCTCGGTCTACAATATCCCACAGGCCCTTCCTTCAACCAGCCTCTCCGGAGACTGCAGGACAATGTAAAGGGTGGTCAGGGACTATTTACAAGGCCCAAAAGTTTTTGGGTGGCCTGCAAGTTCTCGACCTTGTCTTTGTTTTAAATGGGGGTAAAACAACGGGAAGTAAACAGGAAAACATGGACGGGAAAAAAGGTAGCAGGGAACCGCTACCTCATCAGTATTCTTCTTCATCATCAACGGGACTGTATGGTGGGGGAGGGGAATGGGTGTGCCTCCGGGCACTGCGGCTCACCCTCCTCTTAACGTCGAGGGCAAACCATCCCCTCTCCCCGCAATGCCAGGTGTAAGTAACCAATTCACCGGGTTCCAGGTCCTGGTCTGGATGGCCCATTGGAAGGTGGGGATAGACGTCCCTCCAGTATACAAAGATCTCCGCATCCAGGTCCGGCTCGAAGAGGGGCCCCCATCCGTGTCGGGAGTCAAAGTGCCGGACCTGGCCTTCGTGCATTGGGCCCCACACCCGGAAGGTGGCATTCCTCAGATTATCTTTTTCTTGGATGGTCCAGGCCAGCACCTCCGCTTTTCTCTTCTCGCGGGCTGCTATCTCGCGGCCCAACTGGCGCTGCTGCCGCTCCCAGTACAGAGCATCTGCCTTCTCCGGCTCGCTCTGCGCGGGGGTAGGGCCCAGCCGGAGCTCCCTTGTGACGGCTACGACCGACACCCTCCTTGGAGAAACCCGCTGTGTCGCGGCCGGCTTTGCTGCTTGGCAGCGGCAACCCCGCGGTGCCTCAGCCGAGGCCTGAGTTTCGGGAGTGGACAGTTTTGCCCGCTGGGCCCACTTCCGGTTATCAGCCACCTCCATCTTGGTCGGGCGGACTGCCGGGGCCTGGTTCAACTGGGGCGCGGTCACTTCTGGGACCAGTGGGTCCACACCGGGACAGAGCATCCTCCAGAGGCTGTTCTTCCTCGGGGCCGGTGTTGGTGCCTGGGTGGCGACAGGCTGACCGCCGGCGGCCTCTGCAGGTGGGTCCTCGCGGGCTGGTAGGACGGACTCCGCTGCCAGTGTTGGTGGCAGCGGACCGAGCAGGGAAGCATCGGCAACCGTTACGGGCAGCGAGGGAGGCAATATAGAGGGCAATGGCAGACCAGGTCCTTCAGCCTGATCGGCCGGTCCCTCGGGGACATAGGGGCGTGGGTTGCTCCTCTAAGGTTGCCTCCAGTTCACGTGCTCGTACGGCCGCAGCCGGCTCCTCCATCTCAGCCATCCACCGCTCCATCAGGAAGCGCGCCTTGGCCTGTATGCGGCGACACATCTGCGTTGTCCGGGATTCTACCCACGCCGCTGTTCCGGGCTCAGGCTCCGGTGTTCCAGGCTTGCAGGTCGGGTCAGCCATGTCGCTCTTTCGCGGTCCAGGAACCAGGAGGGTGGCAGGGTCCTGGAGTCACTGTCCTTTATCTGCTCGGTTACATGTCACAGAGTCTTCACCTGCCCCCCCCCCCCCCTTGGTCTTTTCTTGGCACTCCTCTAGCCGGCCGGTAAGTTTCGTTTTTCGACTTCCGGCTTTTCTTTACGGCTGTGTTCCCAGGGGTTGGGGCTTCAGTTTTCACTTTTCATGGGGAAGAGGACTCTGGTGGGAATCTTCGCGCCAAGCAAAGGCGGCAAGATGGCGGATTTTGAAAACTTTACAACGGATCACCGCTGACTTCACTTCAAGGTGCACTTCCACAAGTTAAGTGGATGGGTAAGTATCCTGTTCGTGACACCAGATATTGAGGTGTATTGCTCCGCGCTTGGCAGCTGAGCCGCTCAGATACGGACCTTCAGTGGGTGGCTCGAGGGTCTCCAGACCCGGGGGTCCAGCGGGCACATCAATCAAAAAGGGGTTTGCGGTGTGGGGACGTAGGTGTACGGCCGGAGCTGTGTTAAGTTCATGACGTGACCCACGGGATGTGGTGAAGGTGGACACCACCGCTGCAGTTACGGGGCACCCAGGGGAGATGTTGCACAGCAAGTTGTTAACCCCTCCGTGGGCAGGGATGGTGACCCCGGGACCCATCAGGGGTGTTTAGCGGTGCAGGGAGATGGGTGGCCGAAGGGCACTGATGTACTCACTATTAGTAAACACATGAGTTTCTGGTAAACCAAGGTGATGGTGGTCGGTGCCCGCAGCCGGCTGCAGTCTGGTCCCCACCTGGTTGGTGATCTCTGTCTTTCTCCTGCACCTGTTTGTGATGGTGGACTACCTGCGCTTGCAACTTCAGGAGTCCGCTCTTGGCTTGTGGTTGCCTGAGGAGCCCTTTTGCCTGCAGACGCTGGCTCGTGGGATCTCTGTGTCGTGGCGGTGGATTTCTATCCCCCTCGTTGGGCTGTTGTTTTCAGTCGGGACTTTGGGTGGGACAGGACCTTCAGTCCTGGCCACAATCAGTTAATTAGCTAGCCCCCAGTAGCTTCTGGACCTAGCTTCAGGGTCTGAGTACCCCTTTTTGTGCTTCGGTTTCCGAGTCGGTTCCCTGGGTTAGTACCGACGGGCCACTACCCTGTCCCGGTCCACCACTGTTCCACCGAGCCGTCTTACCGGCTCCTGCAGATGGAGACCGCCGTCTGCCTCCTAGACAGCAGTACCAGGGCTCCTACCCTGGCACCGGTTCAGTTTGGGTCCTTCCTTTGCTGGAGCTGCACACAGCTCCAGCCCACACACCTCTCCACTTGACCTCTGGACTTGAACTCTTGAACACAACTCAACTTTCCTACCCCAGGCTGTCTGAGACTCCATGGTGGGCGTCTTCCAACCGCCTGGTTCCACCCCCTGGTGTGTCCATCAAGCACTGAGGGAGGTGACTAGGGTTTTATGTGTTTGGCTGCTGTCACCTGTTAGGGAACGGTGTAGTGCGGGGCCCTATCTGTGACTACCTGGCCCGGCCAGGGCGTCACATATCTCTGTTTTGACACCACCCACTACCACAATAAGCATTTTGTTCTCCGCAGCCCACTTGTCAGATTTGCTTGTAAAGACTGAAAATAGGGTCAGTAACAGTTTTTTTCTGTTGGAGACCTAGTTAAGACAGAAGACCAACACTATACACATAGCTGCATTTAATCCAATGGATGGTTAGCAGTGAAATTCATAGAAAAATCTGCAACAATTCCACACAAAAATGAATCCACATCAGTCTCTGATTTTGGTGCAGATTTTTTTCCACTGCATGTAGAAAAGGCTGTGAAAACTTGTCCTGTACATTGCTGTGGATTAGTGGTGCGAAACTGCTCTGAAAACCTAAAGCAAATCTTCCACATCTGAACATGTGAAAAAAAAAATACAATAAATCCAGCATTGGGAAAAAAAATGTTTATTATTGCTTTATTTAAAAATCCACAGTACAACACATAAGAGGATTTGAAACTGCTTACAACAAACGGCTTGTAGTAAACATTTTCACATGTGATGTACTGTGAGTAATAATAGTAAACAATAACAATACACACCCCCTGACAAAGAAGAGCGAAACGTGCGTTGGGGTGAGGGTGGCACGCAGACCACAACCACTAGGGTAAGCAAAATTTATTATAATCCACATTATGATTTACCTTATTAAGGGTCTTATGTAGTAAGCAGTATGCACTTATATATTTTTATATTACGCTTCAAGGGTATCATTGTGATGTGATTAAGTGGTTTTTTTGCTACCTATTGTAGTGTCAGTCTATGTATGCTGTACTGTCCCTCTATTCATAATGAGCACTGGCTTTGTATTTTAAATAGAACTACTATTGAATGTATTGTTTTTTATTTAATCTATTGTGGATTTTAATAAAATAAATTAATCTTTGGGCAAAAATACTTTGGTTGGTTGCTATTTTTGGCATAACCAGTATTTGCATGTGATACTTATATCAATAAATGCAACACATAGTCAGAAAAACTCAGGAAATTTGTCAAAGAAGTTCAATGAAATGGTTAAAGATGAACTTATCAAATATGATCTTTGTGAGGAAATAGGGATATATTCTGATCTATTAAGCCATATTCCTATAGCCGCCATCTTGTCAAGGTACGACCATGGTATCTCGTTGTGTGTGACTGGGCCTTGAGGCCTAAGGAGGCTTCAATCAGTATGCTAATTCATTTGAGGAAATTAGATGAGCTTGTTAGGCCTGAGAACAGTAAGTGAAAGGAAGACCCAGCAACTCAAGGTGTCAAAATCCAATTAGGACAGCCCTTGATCCAGCACACCCCATGCGGAGCGAATTGTCCTACACAGGAGGTGGGAGGGAAGCTCCAAGTTTATAACCTAACTTCAAAGGTCTCCTCCAGACAATTCGGAACCATCAGTAGAGTTTCGATATTGGGGGTACCTCGTCCCCACAGACAAGACAGGCACATTTTCATATTCCTGAGGGCCAGACACATGTAACACATATTTCGGCAAACCTGTATGATGTGTGTAGCCCTCAATAATTAATAACTGGCCTCAGGAAGCCCGCAGGACGCTAATATTTCCTATCAAAATGGAGATAAATTCACAACGACAAAAATGAGGGTCATATATTCTGTGTGAGGAGCACAGGGGCAGAGTTATGCTGGGAAATATAACGTTAGATTATTCTCAGCAAGCAGCAGGGGGAGGGAATTCCCAGCCAGGATGATGTCACGAGGGAAGGCCATATGATCCCGAGACAGAACAGATAAAAGTAGGTGCAGGGATCTGCACATTGTCTTTGCTCGGGGCCATGCGTACTATACACATGTGAGGAAGTCCATGAAACCCTGGTCGAACGGCACCCTCCCTGTGGCCAGACGCATAAGGTAACTGCTTGATCTGACTCTGTTGTAACCCCGTCTTATCTGTAAATGTACTCTGACCTATATATATATATTCTGTAAATTCCATATTGTATATATTGTAGTTTCCAGTGTGCCATTAGGGCGATTAAAATATAAAATTTAATCTTGGGCTGTTCTGTTATCTCGATCCTGAATACCATGTCTGTGTGCTCGGCATAATAGTTATCGTAATCGATTGGTGGCAGTGAGTTTATGCTAAGGATCATTGTGGGGCGACCCGTGAGATCAGGGGCAGATTAGAAACATTCCACCGCAGGAGTCGGGGGAATATATACCTTACTCTCACCGGGAACCCTTCAATCATCGGCATTGTAGAATAGCGGCCTCCTTGCTTATTGTCGGGCAATTCCATAATTTGCCTGACTATAAGAGGGGCGCTAGAGAGCGAGTCACGTGCTCTGTCTGGTGGAAAGGAGGGGTGTAACTTCCACTCCTTCCCCCTGTTCATGACAATCTTTATTTGCATTTACAGATTAAATAACATCAAGTAATATATTCCATCATAATAGTTTTGCAAATAAGTAGAGACATTTGATAACGAACATGAAACCAGATGGCAGATGCCTATCAGTGCTAATGGTTAATATTTATGAAGGGTGGCAGCACTACAAAGTCTTTCTGACCGCTTCATCATTTGCGAGTTTTTTAAGTTACTTTTCTTTTTTTGAACTGTGGTTTTTGTGGATGTTTTAGATCCAAATTCTTTAAAATGATAAATTTCATTCTATTTTTGTTGTGCCTTTTCAGATCCGTATATGCTGTTGGGACAGAACTGATGGAAATTGAATTGTAAGGAGTGTGTTTCGTCGAGTGAAGAGTCTGAAGGGAATGCCAGGTCAGATGACAACTGTGGCACACTTACAAAATATATAAAAGGCTGGGAGTTGGCGGAGTATATTCAGTGGAGCTGACCTGTATCAACAGTAGTGGAAGTACCCAGAACTGAACTTAGTGTGTAAAAGACCTGAGTTTTACCATCTCCAGAGGGACTCAAAGACTGTGTAGTGTACCATCTCCAAAGGAATCCGAAGGCCAAATATCAAATATCATCTCCAAAAGAACCTGAAGGAAGACCGAATACTATCTCTAGCAGCAGGCAAGACTGTCACGATTGTCACTGTGCATCTTGTGACTAGGGACAAGCTCAGAGCTAGCTATTTTTTCCTTTGGTGGGCACATGAGGAGTTAACTCCTATTCTGGTGTAGCAGCAGACTTGCTAAGCTGTCTGCGCTTAATCACGTCTGGCCTAGATTTAAACCCTCTGCTTCCTGGAGATTTTGCTGATTATTCAACTCAGTTTGAAGCTAGCCAAGGAGCAGAGAGGACATGCTTATTGCTGTCTGCTGTGGTTTGTGGATAGTAATCTGTTTTAGTAATCTGTTTTTGTAATTTCCTCCTTTATCCTGTTACCCAAACACCTTTGGTTACGGTTACTCCCTGGTGTAGGTTTTAGGTGTGCATGAGCTTTGAGTTACCCCTTTCTGTTATTCTTTGTTAGTGGAGTTTTGGGGATCTCCGTCCTGGTCAGTCACTGGTTGGTGGGTGTGGTGCGGCACTAGTCAGGGCTAGTTAGGGGCCCCAGACCTCCCAATCTTCAAGGATACCTCCGGGTGTGAGGGGGATCTCTGGTACCCTAGCATTAGGGTTTGCGTAGGTTCCCCGCTGTTCCCTGACCATCCATTACACACCTTTGTTACATAGATTTTGTAGTTAAGCACCAAAAACAGAACACTCATCACCATCTCCAGAGGCAGACCAGGTTTTGTGGTCAAACACCGAACATAGAATACGGGAAACCAGAAAAAGAACATTTGACCCAGTGCAATGTCCGAGTGAATCGAGCTGTTACCTTCTGCCTTCATGCACGGTAATAAGAAAATATAACTAATTACTGAAGTTAGATTAGTGACATAGTTAGTTGCAACGCAACTGTGACAAGCCATAGTGTTCTGTTTAGATAGATAACTTCATAGAGAACTTGAGTTTTACTGCATAAGCATATATTGTGACTAGAGGTGGGGTGATACTGACGCTCCCCAGGTAGAAAGACTGGGATTGGGTTAACGCTAGAGATGAGCGATCCGGTCCCGGTTCGGCTCGAGGTCGGTTCGCCGAACGGAGGTCCCGTTCGAGTTCAGCTCGTCGAACGTTCGACGAACCGAACTCGAACTGCATAGGAAACAATGGCAGGCAATCACAAACACATAAAAACACCTAGAAAACACCCTCAAAGGTCTCCAAAAGGTGACAAACAACTCACAACACAACACAAACACATGGGAAAGTGACAAGGACATATACTCATGCGAAAACAAAACAGCTGGACAAGGAAAAAGAGGAGGAGACACAGATATAGGCATGGCACGCCCTTCTAAAATCATGTAAAACACCGCAAGGTGACTCCAAGCGTAGTCTCCCTTTTTTTCCAAAAATTGGGCCCCACACACACCCACCCATTCAGTGGCAGCACTTGTGCCCCAGTTGTACACTTCACAGCTAGATTTGCATCAAGCACATTCAAAAATACACCATAATTAACCGTCCACAGGATGACACCAGGGTAGGTAGACAAGTCTTTCCTGATCCCAGCTTTTGTTCATCTTGGCTTCTTTTAAAAACAATGTAAGCAAGGGTTACTCCAAGCGGAGTCTCCCTTTTTTCCAAAAATTGGGCCCCACACACACCCACCCCTTCAGTGGCAGCAGTTGTGCCCCAGTTGTACACTTCACAGCTAGATTTGCATCAAGCACATTCAAAAATACGCCATAATTAACCGTCCCCAGGATGACACCGGGGTAGGTAGCAAAGTCTTTCCTGATCCCAGCTCTGTTCATCTTGGCTCCTTTTAAAAAACACAGCAAGCAAGGGTTACTCCAAGCGGAGTCTCCCTTTTTTCCAAAAATTGGGCCCCACACACACCCACCCCTTCAGTGGCAGCAGTTGTGCCCCAGTTGTACACTTCACAGCTAGATTTGCATCAAGCACATTCAAAAATACGCCATTCTTAACCGTCCTCAGGATGACACCGGGGTAGGTAGCAAAGTCTTTGCTGAACCATGACTTGTTCATCTTCGCTCCTTTTAAAAACAATGTAAGCAAGGGTTACTCCAAGCGGAGTCTCCCTTTTTTCCAAAAATTGGGCCCCACACACACCCACCCCTTCAGTGGCAGCAGTTGTGCCCCAGTTGTACACTTCACAGCTAGATTTGCATCAAGCACATTCAAAAATACGCCATTCTTAACTGTCCCCAGGATGACACCGGGGTAGGTAGCAAAGTCTTTGCTGAACCATGACTTGTTCATCTTCGCTCCTTTTAAAAACAATGTAAGCAAGGGTTACTCCAAGCGGAGTCTTCCTATTTTCCAAAAATTGGGCCCCACACACACCCACCCCTTCAGTGGCAGTAGTTGGGCCCCAGTTGTACACTTCACAGCTAGATTTGCATCAAGCACATTCAAAAATACGCCATAATTAACCGTCCCCAGGATGACACCGGGGTAGGTAGCAAAGTCTTTCCTGATCCCAGCTCTGTTCATCTTGGCTCCTTTTAAAAAACACAGCAAGCAAGGGTTACTCCAAGCGGAGTCTCCCTTTTTTCCAAAAATTGGGCCCCACACACACCCACCCCTTCAGTGGCAGCAGTTGTGCCCCAGTTGTACACTTCACAGCTAGATTTGCATCAAGCACATTAAAAAATACGCCATAATTAACCGTCCCCAGGATGACTCTGGAGTAGGTAGATAAAGTCTTTGCTGAACCATGACTTGTTCATCTTGGCTCTTTTTAAAAACAATGTAAGCAAGGGATACTCCAAGCGGAGTCTCCCTTTTTTCCAAAAATTGGGCCCCACACACACCCACCCCTTCAGTGGCAGCAGTTCTGCCCTAGTTGCAAACAGGATGTTTTGATTTGCATCAAGCACATTCCAAATCCACAAGCATTTACTCTCCCCAGGATGACACAGAGGTAGTAAATTCCTTCTGGATCCATGACTTGTTCATTTTGATGAACGTCAGTCTGTCCACATTGTCACTGGACAGACGCGTGCGCTTATCTGTCAGCACACACCCAGCAGCACTGAAGACACATTCAGAGACAACGCTGGCAGCTGGACATGACAAAATCTCCAAGGCGTAACTGGAGAGCTCTGGCCATTTTTCTAGATTTGAAGCCCAAAAGGAGCAAGGCTCCATTTGCAAAGTCATGGCATCGATGTTCATTTGGAGATACTCCTGT
>NW_027444890.1:0-13002 GCF_048569485.1 Anomaloglossus baeobatrachus
GGGCATATCATGAGCAGGATGGATGGGGTCATATCATGAGCAGGATGGATGGGGGCATTTCATGAGCAGGATGGATGGGGGCATTTCATGAGCAGGATGGATGGGGGCATATCTTGAGCAGGATGGATGGGGGCATATCATGAGCAGAATGAATGGGGGCATATCATGAGCAGGATGGATGGGCGCATTTCATGAGCAGGATGGATGGGGGCATTTCATGAGCAGGATGGATGGGGCATTTCATGAGCAGGATGGATGGGGGCATATCTTGAGCAGGATGGATGGGGGCATATCATGAGCAGGATGGATGGGGGCATATCATGAGCAGGATGGATGGGGGCATATCATGAGCAGGATGGATGGGGGCATATCATGAGCAGGATGGATGGGGGCATATCATGAGCAGGATAGATGGGGCATATCATGAGCAGGATGGATGGGGGCATATCATGAGCAGCATGGATGGGGGCATATCATGAGCAGGATGGATGGGGGTATATCATGAGCAGGATAGATGGGGGTATATCATGAGCAGGATGGATGGGGGCATATCATGAGCAGGATGGATGGGGGCATTTCATGAGCAGGATGGATGGGGGCATTTCATGAGCAGGATGGATGGGGGCATATCATGAGCAGGATGGATGGGGGCATATCATGAGCAGGATGGATGGGGGCATATTATGAGCAGGATGGATGGGGGCATTTCATGAGCAGGATGGATGGGGGCATTTCATGAGCAGGATGGATGGGGGCATTTCATGAGCAGGATGGATGGGGCATTTCATGAGCAGGATGGATGGGGACATATCTTGAGCAGGATGGATGGGGGCATATCATGAGCAGGATGGATGGGGCATTTCATGAGCAGGATGGATGGGGGCATATCATGAGCAGGATGGATGGGGCATATCATGAGCAGGATGGATGGGGGCATATCATGAGCAGGATGGATGGGGGCATATCATGAGCAGGATAGATGGGGTATATCATGAGCAGGATGGATGGGGGCATATCATGAGCAGGATGGATGGGGGCATTTCATGAGCAGGATGGATGGGGGCATTTCATGAGCAGGATGGATGGGGGCATATCATGAGCAGGATGGATGGGGGCATATCATGAGCAGGATGGATGGGGGCATATCATGAGCAGGATGGATGGGGGCATTTCATGAGCAGGATGGATGGGGGCATTTCATGAGCAGGATGGATGGGGGCATATCTTGAGCAGGATGGATGGGGGCATATCATGAGCAGGATGGATGGGGGCATATCATGAGCAGGATGGATGGGGGCATTTCATGAGCAGGATGGATGGGAGCATTTCATGAGCAGGATGGATGGGGCATTTCATGAGCAGGATGGATGGGGACATATCTTGAGCAGGATGGATGGGGGCATATCATGAGCAGGATGGATGGGGGCATATCATGAGCAGGATGGATGGGGGCATATCATGAGCAGGATGGATGGGGGCATATCATGAGCAGGATGGATGGGGGCATATCATGAGCAGGATGGATGGGGGTATATCATGAGCAGGATGGATGGGGGCATATCATGAGCAGGATGGATGTGGGTATATCATGAGCAGGATGGATGGGGGCATATCATGAGCAGGATGGATGGGGGTATATCATGAGCAGGATGGATGGGGGTATATCATGAGCAGGATGGATGGAAGGTATATTATTAGCAGGATGGATGGGGGTATATTATTAGCAGGATGGGGGGTATATGAGCAGGATCATATACAAGGCAGGAGGATCCTTATCAGAATGGGGTACCTTAGTAGAGAATTTGGGGACATTACCCCCATAACAGTGTCAGCAGCAGATCCTCGCCCCATAACAGTGTGTCATGACTATATTTTTTGGTTAAAATTTTATTTTCCTATTTTCCTCCTCTAAAACCAGGGTGCGTCTTATGGTCAGGTGCGTCTTATAGTCCGAAAAATATGGTAACTGAACTGGAATTGTTTTGTAAACAGGAATGGTCAAATATACCTTTATCCAGGATCCAGGAACTCATTAAAAGCTACAGGACTAGAGGCTGTTATTTTTTGCCAAAGGAGGATCTACAAAATATTAATGTCACTTTTATGTTGAGGTGCCCATACTTTTGCACCGGTAAAATTTTGTTTAAATGCGGATTGCACATTTTCTGTTAGTGCAATAAACCTCATTTCAATCCAGAAATATTACTGAATCCATCAGTTATTAGATATATGAAACTGAAATAGCTGCTGCAAAAACCCAAATTGTTATAAAGACAAAAGGTTACCATTAATAGGGGTGCCCAAATTTTTTCATATGACTGTATGTATATATATATATATATATATATATATATATATATATATATATATATATATATATATACATATATATATATATATATATATATATAACATAAAAAAACCTCAAAAGTTCAAATGACCTCCTGTTTGCCCAGTTGAAAATACAATAATGATTAAAAACAAAATACTGTACATATATTTGGTATCACTGCATTTAGAAATGTCTGATCCATCAAGTTATAAAATACATTAATGTGATTGGAAAGCATCGTAATGAAAAAAAATTTAATAAGTCAAAATTTAGTTTTTTGGCTGCCACAACATTGCAATAGATTACAATAAGAGGTGATCAAAATATTGCATCTATCTAAATATGGGATCAGTAAAAATGTCAGCTTAGGGTGAAAAAAATAAGCCATCAGTTAGCCCCAGATCCCGAAAAATAAAAACGCTACAATAGAGAATGGCGCCTAAAGCAAAAAATGTTTTTGAGAAATTTCAGAATTTTTTTTGCACTTATTAATAGAAAAATATACATATTTGGAATATATATCATCATTCATACTACCAGGTCAGTTTTACCATATAGTGAACACAATTAATAACTCACCCAACCCTTCCTCCCCTCAAAAAATTGAGGAAGTGCCGTTTTTTTGCCATTTCATAGCTTTTGGATATTTTTTTCCAGTTTTCTAGTACACTATATGGTAAATTGAATGATTTACTTCCAAAGTACAAGTTGTCACGCAAAATACAAGTCCTCATACGGCAATATTGATGGAAAAACAAAACAGTTATATGACCGTTTGAAGAAGGGGAAAAAAAATGAAAATGAATAAATGGAAATTGGTGAGGTCATGAAGGGGTTAAGTGCATAACATCCCACATCATTTCCCACAGTCAAATAAAATGATCAGTATGTATGAATGTACAATAATATTCAGACTTTCTTCATCTTTTTCAGCACCTGGATATTCTATGTTAATGTCGAAAATGAAACAAAGAACTTCTGAGTGAAAATCAAGCCGCAGTCATCACTATTGGTGCCTCTTTTTTAATAACATGATTCACATTTTGTAACTTGGTTTTGTAAATGGATTTTATATGTTTCTTCATGATTGAAAATTTTGTCAATAAGTTTTAACCGGTATTGTTGCTTGGGGCACTTGTTTTAGCTAGACATATGATAACATAAGAAAAAATGCCCGTTGACAAGAAAAGGTTTATTTCTGGGCTATTATTTGGTTTATGTTCTATAAGCTATGAACTCTTTAAAACAACAGAATTTCTTAAATTGTTAATTTAATTATTGTAGGAAAATAACTCTGCTTCTAGTCAATCATCACCCATGCCATCTCCATGGAAAGCCAAGTGGAGCCATCAAGAGACAGTGATGTAACTTTTCACACGCACAATTAAAATTGTTCTAGTGATAATTCATCACAATGGAGGACCCCGGTCGACTGAATATTGATAAAATATTCTAGCAATATATCCAATCCCAAGACAAACCTTAGTGTGTCTGTATTTCACTAAATTTCCTGAGTTAGTAACCAATCCACACTGAAACTTTATGTATGATAAAAATGAACTCAATAATAAAGATTTTGAGAATCTTTATTATCATCACCCCAAATTATTCTGAGGTGATAAAAAAGTATCTGAATTATAGTATGAAAGCATAAAAAAGTTACAATAGAAATCTTTGCAAAAAGATATCAAGAGGACTTAAATAATAATCCAATTATTCAGACTTTCGACTTAACATTCTCTATGACAATGGCAGCACTAGCTTAGATGGCTTGTGTTTTGTGTATTTTATATCTGAGTTTTTACTTATGTTATGTTTGTTTTATGGCACATTGTTGGGTTGATGAGGATAAACACAATTCTTTCACAATTCTAATTGCTAAGATGATTGGTTCTTTATATGTTCATTTTCCATTAAGTCATTTAGAATTAAACCTTTGTACTTTATACCCTTGACTCGACAGAGTCTCCATCACAGTGTGCACCCACCATTCACAAAATGTACAAAATAAACAACACCTTTTATTAAGTGCTTTCTTAGTTTTATTTTTCATGTCTTAATTTGTCTAAAAGATTATTTTTAGGCATATTATTTCCAAATTTTTAAAAATCAATATTAACAAAAATGTGTAACGGGATGTTCACTGGTTCATATAGCTCAATGCACCTTTATTTTATTTCAATAAGAATATGGGTATGGGGAAATAAAATATATCAAGCACCAACTAAACTTTTAAACACATTCAAATCATCATCAAAACGTACAAATTTTGGCCAATGACATTGCTGTAATATGATGGATCAGATCAGCTTTAGGCAATTGGTAGAAGCCATTTTGGTTGTCCTTGATCTTTACCTATGTACAGTATATATTTTCTCATATAAGGAGGTAGGTCATCTTGCAACAGGGAATATAATATTTATACATATATATATATATATATATATATATATATATATATATATATATATATATATATATATATATATACACACATATAGATCTATATCTGTTAAAATGTACAGTTCTCTGCATAGACATGGATATTGTAAAAGAGCATAGAGTCAGTTCAAATGCGGGCAACTAGACTATTATTACATTGAACGGAAGGCCTTCCATATCATAAGAGGTTGGAAAAGTTGGGCTTGTTTGGCTTAGAAAAGTTGGGTTTGGTTAGCTTAGAAAGCAGATGCTTGTCGCCATGGATGAAGCTGTGGTGAGCAAAAGTGGATCCACTGGACCACAGGGAGATTCTGGGCCTACCCTTTTGTAGGGTAAAGACCAGAACTGTGACAGCTGATGCCCAGGGCAGAGGTGGACACAGAATCAGTCAGCACAGACAGGCAGAGTCTCTAGCACCAACAAGGCAGGACAGACAGGCAAAGTCACTAGCAAGGCAGATGGCATGACCAGGTGCCAAGAGGGCAGGATGAACTGGGACCAGGTACAGGCAGGGACAGGACTGGAACCAGGTGCCAACAGGGCAGGATGGGCCGGGACCGGATATAGGCAGGACAGGACAGGACAAACAAGGTCAGGCAGATGACCTGACAACCATCTAGACAGAATACAACTGAATAAGAGAACTGAGGGTGTTGAACAGGCACCTACCCTAGTGAGAGTGTGTCTTAAATACCCAATGCCTCCTAGGAGTGGCGCATTGGTAGTTTAAGAGAATGGCAGTGGCGTGTGCGCGCACCCTATGAGCACTCCCAGAGATCCTGTGCCGCATGCACAGGCACCAGAAGGTAGGGGAGGAGACAACCATATGGAGGAGTACAGGGACATTGGGCAGCGTGGAAAGAGCTGGCCGCGGCGATGAGTGATGGCATGTCACTGCTGGATGGGAAGAGCAAGGGGTGCAGGGACACAGCATTACAATGTCTCAGAAGAGATCTCATTTATATGTATAAATACATGTGTGATCAATACAAAAGACTGGCACATGACTTATTCCTTCCAAAGACAATACTAAGGACCAAGGGGCACTAACTGCGAGTGGAAGAGAGGTGATTCTGGCAGCTAAATAGGAAAAAGTTATTTATGGTTAGAGTTTTTAAAAAAGGCCTAGATGATTTCCTCAGTACACATAACATTGTGTGTTATAGATAGTTAAGTGACAAAAATGTATAGTTGGTGGAGGAAGCTTGAACTTGATGGACCTAGGTCTTTTTTCAACTATGTAACTATGTAATTATGTAACATCATTGTGAACACTATGTACACTCTATATGTCCCCTTCCTGGGTAGCTTCTGGTATAAATGTCCCCTTCCTGGGCTGCTCATGGTACATATGTCTCCATCCTGGTTTATTTGTCCTTATACTGGTATATATGTCCAATCCTGTGCCCCTCCTGGTATATATATCCCTCTCCTGGGAATATTATGGTATATTTGTCCCTATCCTTAGTTCTGTCCTCTTCCTGGTATATATGTCCCCTTCCTGGGCTCCTCCTAGTATATTTTTGTGCCACAAAGAAAAAAAACAAAACAAAAACATTTTACTCACCTTCTCGGCTCCCAAATCGCGCAGCGTCTTCTCTGGGGTGGATGCACCCCCTTCGACGCACATCCAGTTGAAGCAGGGCATGGGCTGGGGTCAACGGGCCCCCTCCACCATCCCCAAATATTGTCCTGTTCCTGTGTTCAGCTCAAGGAGCACTTAACTTTCCCCGTCAACTGCCACATCCTCGCCACCTATGCGGCTCTGCATTGCTTGCAGCAGTGTGATGACCTCATTATGCTGCTGCACGCTGAGTTGTGGGATGATGCGCTGGCACCCTGCTCTGCTCCACTGACCTTACCTTCAGAATCAGCAAATGGCTACGTTGCATGTGATTCCCCTTCGAATGCAAATTAGCCATGTGTAGTGACCGAAGCGACACAACCAGGCCTCTCTGGTGCTGCTGTGATTAAGACCTGTGAAGAGGGGGCCCAGCCTGAGCTCAGGGCTTAATAAAGCTAAGTAATTACCCCAGGCCTGACCGAGCCACCCTCTTCATGGGCCTCGTACACCAGTCATTGTTGTCACACCCTGAAGGCGGCCCTGGAAAACATATAGTGGTTCTGAGAGCAGAGACAGAGACCCCATTTGCAGCAAGTATCACTTAGTATGATACTCCCAGTTTTCCCTGCTGCAGATCTAGCAGAGCTCAGTTGTTGAGCTGTGTATAATCCCATCTAGACCACAGCTTTATGTATACAGTACATTGTATAGTGTGAAAGAGATGGTAATCAGAGCTGGGGGTGTAGTTGGACTAGGAGGCACGAGGCCAGTTGTCATGTAATAATAATCACCTACTGATAAAACATTCATCATACTGAAAGAGCAAAACACAGTCCAGTAAGTGACACATCACTGTAATTAGGGTTTTTGCTCCTACGTTATGTTGCTCTAAGATTACATAGCAAAACCCTGCTGACAGGTTCCCTTTAAGACTGAATAGGGAATCTGCTTTTCACCTTAAACCTTTCCCCGCATTAATATATGTTCCTACTAGGAATTGCCAGAGTCTTATTCCCAGAATAGTCTTTGCTGCTAACAGCAAGCATGTTGAAAGTACACAGAGAAGTGCCTTGAAAGGAGAGTAGTTATATACAAACCAGGGTCAGAGCAGGCAACATTATAACTGCATTGCCAACTGTCCACAAAAACTATGCTTTTCTCTGCTGTCTGTATTGTCTGGCATAAAAAATAACACTGTTCGTGATTTTCTTACGCTACATGCTCACGCTGCGTTTTTTGTCGCGTTTTTGCCGCATTTTTTGGTGCAGTTTTGTTGTCAGAAATTTCTGACATCTGACTTCCCAGCAAAGTCTATGAGAAGTCAGATTTGCAATGCGCACATTGCAGTTTGTCTGCGTTTTTTTTGTCAAAAGTTTGTGACATAAAGATGCAGCATGTTCATTCTTTCTTGCGTTTTTGTCAACATTTGTCACCCATTGAAGTCAATGAGGGCATCAAAAACGCAAGGAAAAATGCATGCTAATCAAAAGTGGTGCATTTGGCATGCATTTTGCATGCATTTTACCTGCGGTTTTGTCAACAAAACGCAGCTCACCAAATTAGTTCCAGAATGACAAAATCAATGCTGGAGTGATTTTGACATTCCGATGTTTGTGTGTCGTGTCCGTGTGTCGGTGCCTGTGTCAGTGTCGTGTCAGTTTCAGTGTGGTGCCGGTACTCGTACTCGAGCCCGTGAGTGTCAGTGCCGAGTCAGTGTCGGTGCTGTGTCAGTGTCAGTGTGGTGCCCGTGTCTGTGAGTGTCGGTGCCGTGTCAGTGTCGGTGCCTATGTCTGCGTCGGTGTCTCTGTCTCTCTTGCACTCTCTATCGTTCTCCCCAAGTGTGACGCCCTGGACTATCCAGGTCATCCCAGGTAGACACAACAACACTACACCCCTCCTTCCCAGTTAGGTAACAACAGTCAAACTAAAAGCCTTGTCACCACCCTCCAGGTTTGATGTCCACACCAGGGGGGTGGAGCCAGGTGGTTGGCTCCACCCACCGAGGAGTACACAGGCCTGGAGGCGGGAACCTAGTAGTCAAGTTCAAGTTAGTAGAGAGAGTGGTTTTGACAGTGAAGGAGGGAGGTTGTGTCCAGAAGCAGACCTGTGTTCAGGCCTGCCAAAGACTACTCTGGTGGCTGGGTCGGAGCCCAGTCAACATTGGCAAGGAGGCAGACGGTAGTGGCCGCCTGCAGGAGACCAGGAAGACGACCGGTGGAACCATAAGGGACCGGGACAGGGTAGTGGCCCACCGGAACCGAACCGGGGAGCCAACTGGATACCGAAACACTAGGCAGGGTACTCAGACCCCGAACTAGGCTAGAAGCCACCACCATAGTCAAATTAACTGATTGCGGTCTGGACCTCAGGGGTTCATTCCCACCTAAGTCCCATTTGAAGGCAACAGCCCAACCATTCCGGATAAGTGCCACCGCGAAGGGCCAGAGATCCAAAGGGCCAGCGTCTGTGGGCAAACAGGCTCCTACGACAGATACACGCCGGGGAGCGGACTACCGGTGCCTAGGCACAGGAGTCAAGATTCACATACAAAGGTGCAGGAGAAAGGCAGACATTACCAACCTAACCTGGAAAAGCTGCAGCCGGCTGCGGGCCCCGTTCATCACTCCGTTTGGTTTACCAGTGACTCCAGTGTCTTGTGTCAGAGTGAGTACACCAGTGCCATCAGGCACCGTGCTGCGCTGCACCGCAACCCTACACCCTGCACCTAGGCCTCGGACTACCGGACCCCGGGACTAACATCCCCTACCCACGGAGGGGTCAACACCTAGCTGCGCTACTACACCGCTCCCACGGGCCCCCACACCATCACCGCAGCGGTGGTGTCTACAATCACCACAACCCGTGGGTGGCGTCACGAACTATCACCTCAAATCCAAACACCCCACATCCCCGCGTGTAGCGTCAACTCCCTTGCAGAGCGACGTGACCCCCGGGTCTGTGAGAGGCTCGAGCCACCACCCGCAGTGCGAGCACGGATCCGAGTGGCTCGGCGGTCGCAGCCGAGCCCGCTGGGCGGTACACATCGACTCTTCTGGCGTCTGCGAACAGGATTGAGCCAGTCCACTTACCAGTGGAAGTGCGCCTTGAAGTCCCCGTCAGCGGCGTCCCGCTGAAAAATTTGAGAATCCGCCATCTTTGGCGCGAAGAGTTCCCGCCCGAGATGTCTTCCCTGAGCAGAAAGGGTGTGAAGGCGAAGCCCCGCCCCCAGAGAGCGGAGCGGAGCGCCCCTATGTCCTTGAGGGACCGGCCGCTGCAGCTGAGGGACCCAGTCTGCCCCCAATTCTCCTGTCGCCCCCTCCGCTGCCCGTATCGGTCACTGCCACTTCCCCGCTTGGTCTGCCGCCCTCGACACCGGTGGCAGAGACCGTCCCAGTTGCCAAGAAGGACCCGCCCATAGAAGCAGCCCGCGGGCGACCGTATGCACGGCCCGCACCCATCCCGCTTCCGTGGAACGAGGGTTCCCGGAGGAAGCCCGTTCCCGAGGAGGCCTCACTATTCCAGGAAGCAACCGCACCCGAACAGGTCCCGGCCCCGGCAGTCCACCCGGCCAAGATGGAGGTGCCAGATACCCAGCGGCCCGCCTGGCAGGTAAAGCTAGCCGCTCCCCACACCCAAGCCTGGGCTGAGGCGGTGCAGGGTTGTCGGTGCAGGGCAGCACCCTAGGCCACGACACAGCGGGGTTCCCAAAAGAAGGTGCCAATCGTAGTTGACACGGGTGAACTCCGGCTGGGCCCGACCCGCGCACTCGAGGAGCACTCAGACACCCCGTATTGGGAGCGGCAGCAGAGCCAGCTAGGCCGGGAAATTGAGGCCCAGGAGAAGAGAAAAGCTGAGGTCGTGGCCCACACGATTAAAGAAAAAGAAAACCTGCTGTGTGCCACCTTCCTTGTGCGAGGCCCGAGGTACGAGGGCCATGTCCGATGCTTCGACCCCAACAGGGGGTGGTGATTCCTGTTTGAGCCCGGCTTGGAGAAGGAGGTGTTTGTATCCCGTCGGGACGTGTACCCCCACCTGCCTATGGGGCACCCGGACCGTGACCTGATCCCTGGAGAGTTGGTCACCTACACCCTCCACTGTGGGGAGAGGGGCTGGTTTGCTCTGAGCGTACAAAGAAGGGCGCGGCATGAAGGCCCGAGGCGCTCCCAGACACCTCCCTCACCGTACAGCCCCGGAGTTACCGTAGAGGAAGAGTACGGAGTGGAGGATGAGGAGTAAGGTGGCGGATCCCTGTTTTCACAAGAAAGTTAAAGTCCCCGTTGGGACCCACCTGCAAGTCCCTGTTGGGACCTATGTTTATGGTAGCAGACCAGCTACTGAAGTGCCCGTCCCTGTTGGGACTCTTGTTGCCTCCTGTTTGTCCCACATGAGAAATCATGAACATAGCTGAGAACTAGCAAGCCACCCAAAAACTTTAGGGCTTGTAAATAGTGCCCTTATTGCCCTTCCCACAACTGCCGGTCTCTGGAGAGGCTGGTTGGAGGGAGGACCCGCAGCAGAGCAGGAGCCAGTGACCATCCTCCGGGTCAGGGGTCCCCTGGACGTGGGGCCTCTGGGTGACTGCTGGGTGCGAAGCACCGTACCCATTCCCGCTTGGGTTGCCTGGCCAAGTTCCTGATTCGGACTGGGGAGAAGGGGTGCTGCCCACTTAGGGGCAGCATCAAGGCTAGGTTGCTTGGGTGGGGAAGCGGAAGGACATGGACCCGTTCTTAGTAAAAATGATTTGCAACGTTAAAGTGATGTGCCTCCCGTAAGGGAAGAAAAATAAATCTTGCATATTCTTGACTATGTAAATATGTTATTATAAATGTTTATCTGTTTCTTACCCTTTTTGCAGTTTACAACAAAATAAACCGGTGATGGACGGGCAGCCCTCGGATGGTCTGCATTAAACCAAGGGGGAATGTGACGCCCTGGACTATCCAGGTCATCCCAGGTAGACACAACAACACTACACACCCCCTTCCCAGTTAGGTAACAACAGTCAAACTAAAAGCCTTGTCACCACCCTCCAGGTTTGATGTCCATACCAGGGGGGGTGGAGCCAGGTGGTTGGCTCCACCCACCGAGGAGTACACAGGCCTGGAGGCGGTCACCTAGTAGTCAAGTTCAAGTTAGTAGAGAGAGTTGTTTTGACAGTGAAGGAGGGAGGTTGTGTCCAGAAGCAGACCTGTGTTCAGGCCTGCCAAAGACTACTCTGGTGGCTGGGTCGGAGCCCAGTCAACATTGGCAAGGAGGCAGCCTGTAGTGGCTGCCTGCAGGAGACCGGGAAGACAACCGGTGGAACCGTAAGGGACCGGGACAGGGTAGTGGCCCGCCGGAACCGGCAGGGTACTCAGACTCCGAAGTAGGCTAGAAGCCACCACCATAGTCAAATTAACTGATTGCGGTCTGGACCTCAGGGGTTCATTCCCACCCAAGTCCCGATTGAAGGTAACAGCCCAACCATTCCGGATAAGTGCCACCGTCAAGGGCCAGAGATCCAAAGGGCCAGCGTCTGCGGGCAAACGGGCTCCTACGACAGATACACGTCGGGGAGCGGACTACCGGTGCCTAGGCACAGGAGTCAAGATTCACATACAAAGGTGCAGGAGAAAGGCAGACATTACCAACCTAACCTGGGAAAAGCTGCAGCCGGCTGTGGGCCCCGTTCATCACTCCGTTTGGTTTACCAGTGACTCCAGTGTCTTGTGTCAGAGTGAGTACACCATTGCCATCACGCACCGCGCTGCGCTGCACCGCAACCCTACACCCTGCACCCAGGCCTCGGCCCACCGGACCCCGGGAGCAACATCCCCTACCCACGGAGGGGACAACACCTAGCTGCGCTACTACACCGCTCCCGGGAGCCGCCACACCTTCACCGCAGCGGTGGTGTCTACAATCACCACAACCCGTGAGTGGCGTCACGAACTATCACCTCAAATCCAAACACCCCACATCCCCACGTGTAGCGCCAACTCCCTTGCAGAGCGACGTCACCTCCGGGTCCATGAGAAGCTCGAGCCAGCACCCGTAGTGCGAGCACGGATCCGAGCGGCTCGGTGGTCGCAGCCGAGCCCGCAGGGCGGTACACATCCACTAAATACTCACCGATCACCGGCTGTCACACTGCTCCCCCGCCTCTCATCTTCTTGCCGAACAGCTCATTAGCCTCATACATATTGACTCCTCCCCCGTCTGTGATTGGTTGCAGTCAGACAAGCCCCCATGCTGAGTGACAGCTGTCTGCCTGCAACCAATTACAGCCGCCGGTGGGCATGTCTAAATCGTACAGCGCTGAAGAGAGTCGCTCTATTAGCAGTGGAAGACTCGAGCTGTGACAGCAAACACCTGAGTCACAGCACCGCTGATCGCACGGCTCACTTCAGTCACTCGGGTGGTTTGCTATGACAGCTGGAGGACTCCAGATGTGGAGCGACAGGCTTTGCAGACCTTTGGCAATCTAGCTGTTAATTTACTGATTTAATCTGGAGATTTTTCACCCCATGCTTCTAGAAGCCTCTGCCACAAGTTGGATTAGCTTGATGGGCACTTTTTGACTACCATATGGTCAAGCTGCTCCCACAACTGCTCAATAGGGTTGAGATGTGGTGACTGGGCTGGCCACTCCATTACAGATAGAATACCAGCTATCTTATTTTTC
>NW_027444891.1:0-12985 GCF_048569485.1 Anomaloglossus baeobatrachus
TGTGCAGAGGCCAGAATGTGCATTGCAGCCAGATACAGTATGCTGTGCAGAGGCCAGATGTGCATTGCAGCAAGATACAGT
Organism: Anomaloglossus baeobatrachus; assembly: GCF_048569485.1. Classification (NCBI taxonomy): domain Eukaryota; kingdom Metazoa; phylum Chordata; class Amphibia; order Anura; family Aromobatidae; genus Anomaloglossus; species Anomaloglossus baeobatrachus. The sequence goes on from NW_027444891.1 coordinate 82, forward strand.
ATGCTGTGCAGAGGCCCAGATGTGCATTGCAGCAAGATACAGTATCTGCTGTGCAGAGGGCCAGATGTGCATTGCAGCAAGATACAGTATGGCTGTGCAGAGCCCAGACGTGCATTGCAGCAAGATACAATAGGCTGTGCAGAGGCCAGATGTGCATTGCAGCCAGATCCAGTATGCTGTGCAGAAGAGCTAGATGTGCAGTTGCAGCAAGATACGAGTATGCTGTTGCTGAGTGCCAGATGTGCATTGCAAGCCAAGATACAGTATGCTGTGCAGAGGCCAGATGTGCATTGCAGCAAGATACAGTATGCTGTGCAGAGGCCAGATGTGCATTGCAGCAAGATACAGTATGCTGTGCAGAGGCCAGATGTGCATTGCAGCAAGATACAGTATGCTGTGCAGAGGCCAGATGTGCATTGCAGCAAGATACAGTATGCTGTGCAGTAGGCCAGATGTGCAGTGCAGCCAGATACAGTATGCTGTGCAGAGGACAGATGTGCATTGCAGCTAGCTACAGTATGCTGTGCAGAGGCCAGATGTGCATTGCAGCAAGATACAGTATGCTGTGCAGAGGCCAGATGTGCATTGCAGCCAGATACAGTATGCTGTGCAGAGGGACAGATGTGCATTGCAGCACGATACAGTATGCTGTGCAGAGGCCAGATGTGCATTGCAGCAAGATACAGTATGCTGTGCAGAGCCAGATCGTGCATTGCAGCAAGATACAGTATTGCTGTGCCAGAGGCCAGATGTGCATTGCAGCAAGATACAGTATGCTGTGCAGAGGCCAGATGTGCATTGCAGCCAGATACAGTATGCTGTGCAGAGGACAGATGTGCATTGCAGCCAGATACAGTATGCTGTGCAGAGGCCAGATGTGCATTGCAGCAAGAACAGTATTCAGTGCAGAGGCCAGATGTGCATTGCAGCAAGATACAGTATGCTGTGCAGAGGCCAGATGTGCATCTGCAGCAAGATACAGTATGCTGTGCAGAGGCCAGATGTGCATTGCAGCAAGATACAGTATGCTGTGCAGAGCCCAGATGTGCATTGCAGCCAGATACAGTATGCTGTGCAGAGCCCAGATGTGCATTGCAGCAAGATACAGTATGCTGTGCAAAGGCCAGATGTGCATTGCAGCCAGATACAGTATGCTGTGCAGAGGCCAGATGTGCATTGCAGCAAGATACAGTATGCTGTGCAGATGTGCATTGCAGCAAGATACAGTATGCTGTGCAGAGTCCAGATGTGCATTGCAGCAAGATACAGTATGCTGTGCAGAGTCCAGATGTGCATTGCAGCAAGATACAGTATGCTGTGCAGAGTCCAGATGTGCATCTTGCAGCCAGATACAGTATGCTGTGCAGAGGCTAGATGTGCATTGCAGCAAGATACAGTATGCTGTGCAGAGGCCAGATGTTCATTGCAGCAAGATATAGTATGCTGTCGAGATGCCAGATGTGCATTGTAGCAAGATACAGTATGCTGTGCAGAGTGCCAGATGTGCATTGCAGCCAGATACAGTATGCTGTCGAGATGCCAGATGTGCATTGCAGCCAGATACAGTATGCTGTGCAGAGTGCAGATGTGCATTGCAGCCAGATACAGTATGCTGTGCAGAGGCCAGATGTGCATTGCAGCAAGATACAGTATGCTGTGCAGAGGCCAGATGTTCATTGCAGCTGACGGGGGCCACTAATGAGCGCCATATGCGTGACCAGCATTCAATGTTTGGGGGGTCATGGGTTTCATATCATAGCATTTCTGTATGCAAGGTGTGGATTCGTAGTGAATTGATGAGGCCCTACAACTTTGTAATTTGCTTTTTTACTCTATTTCGTTCCATTTTCGAGATAAAAATGGTAACTCCGTTGTTTTCCACCAGGTGGCGCTATAGGTGGTTTCATGGCTACTTTACTATACCTAGACTTCTATCTACACAAAATGTCTTTTTTGCTCAAATTTTGTTCCCAGATTTGTCTGCGTCCGGGGTTAGACGAGCGTTCGGCATCCGATGTGATCTGCTAATGACGCTGTCTCAAACTCTGCTGCACGCGGGATCCGAGCGTCATCCACCGTCATCTGGATCTCTCTCATGCGAGAAACGGATCACAGGTGCGGAGATTAACCCCTCCATCTCCTCCGCTGCCTGCCTCTGCGTATATCAGACTGTGCTCCTCCACTTCGTATGCTCATCCTCACCAGACATAATACATCCACCGCACAGGTGCGGCATATCAAGATGCTGATTAGACAGCAAAATTATTGCACAGGTGCGCCATAGTCTGGTCACAATAAAAGGCGACTAAAATGCGCAGTTTATTCACACAGCGCAATGCACTGCGGGATCCTTTCTAGAGGATAATCACTAGACAAAGCATTACAGATAATGTAGTAGATGTCACCTGCAGTCCTATGTAACACCACAGATAACACAGTGATATATCTGAGTACAGATAATGTAGTAGATGTCACCTGCAGTCCTATGTAACACCACAGATAACACAGTGATATCTCTGAGTACAGATAATGTAGTAGATGTCACCTGCAGTCCTATGTAACACCACAGATAACACAGTGATATCTCTCTGAGTACAGATAATGTAGTAAATGTCACCTGCAGTCCTATGTAACACCACAGATAACACAGTGATATCTCTGAGTACAGATAATGTAGTAGATATCACCTGCAGTCCTATGTAACACCCCAGATAACACAGTGATATCTCTGAGTACAGATAATGTAGTAGATGTCACCTCCAGTCCTATGTAACACCACAGATAACACAGTGATAAGTGTCTTAAGTGTCTCATTATTGATAATGTAGCAGATGTCATACAGCAGGGCCCCATACTGGCAACATTTTCAGGTCCCTTGAGACTCCACCCAGGCTCCATCCCAGCTCCGCCTCCACCTCTAAAAACGTCCATAGTATCCCCCCACACACACACACACACAAAACTTCCAGTCTTACACACACACACACACACACACACACACACACACACACACACACACACACACAGACACAGTTATGGCCGAAAGTGTATTATGTACCCACACATAATGCTCCTTTGAATAATACACCCTGATAAAATGCCCCTCTGTATAATATCCCCCCAGACACACTGCTCCTCTGTATAATATCCACCCACACACACTGTCCCTATGTATCATATCCCCCCAGACACACTCCCCCTCTGTATCATATACGCCCATACAATGCCCCTCTGTATAACATACCCCAATACAATGCCTCTCTGTATAAAATCCCCCAAACATACTGCTCCTCTGTATAATATCTACTCCACACACTGCTCCTCTGTATAATATTCCCCAGACACACTGCTCCTATGTATAGTATCCACCACACACTCCTCCTCTGTATAATAACCCCCAACACACACTGCTCCTCTGTATAAAATCCCCTTCATCACTGTTCCTCTGTATAATATCCACCTCACACACTGCTCCTCTGTATAATATCTCCAACACATAGCTCCCCTGTATAATAATCCCCACACACTCTGCTCCTCTGTATAATGTCCATCCCACATACACTGCTCCTCTGTATAATATTGCTCAAACATTGTGCTCCTCTTTATAGTATCCACCACACTGCTCCTCTGTATAATAACCCCCTAAACACACTGCTCCTCTGTATAATATCCCCCACACACCTCCCCTGTATATAATATCACCCCCCCACACACTGCTCCTCTGTATAATATGCCAACACACTGCACCTCTGTATAATAACTCCCCCACACACTGCCCCTCTGAATAATATCTCTCCACACACACTGCTCTTCTGTATAATAACTCCCCCACACTGCACCTCTGTATAATATCTCCCCACACACACTGCTCTTCTGTATAATATCTACCCCACACACTGCTCCTCTGTATATTATCCCCCACATACACTACCCCTATGTATAATATCCCCCCAGACACGCTTCTCCTCTGTATATATACACCCACACAATGCCCCTCTCTATAATATACCCTGATACAATGCCCCTCTGTATAATATCCACCCAAACATCCTGCTCCTCTGTATAATATCCACTCCACACACTGCTCCTCTGTATAATATTCCCCAGATGAACTACTCCTCTGTATAGTATCCACCACACACTTTTCCTCTCTATGATAACTGCCAACACACACTGCTCCTCTGTATAATATCCCCCCACACTGCTCCTCTGTATAATATCCCCCACACACACTGCTCCTCTGTATAATATCCCCCCCACACACTGTCCCTCTGTATAATATCCCACCCACACACAATATCCCCCATACTGTTTCTCTGGATAATATCCCCAACATATAGCTCCCCTGTATAATAACCCCCACACACACTGATCCTCTTTATAATATCCCACACACACAGACTGCCCCTGTGTATAATATCCCCCCAGACACACTGCTCCTCTGTATAATATCCACCCACACACACTGTCCCTATGTACCATATCCCCCCAGACAGACTCCCCCTCTGTATCATATACCCCCACACAATGCCCCTCTGTATAATATACCCCAATACAATGCCCCTCTGTATAATATCCCCCAAAAATACTGCTCCTCTGTATAATATTCCCCAACACACACTGCTCCTCTGTATAATATCCCCCACACACTGCTCCTCTGTATAATATCCACTCCACACATTGCTCCTCTGTACAATATTCCCCACACACTGGTCTGTGTATAATATCACTTTACACCCACACAATGCCTCTCTCTATAATATACCCCGAAACAATGTCCCTCTGTATAATATCCACCCAAACACACTATAATATCCACTCCACACACTGCTCTTCTGTATAATATTCCCCAGATGAACTGCTCCTCTGTATAGTATCCACCACACACTCCTCCTCTCTATGATAAGCGTCAACACACACTGCTCCTCTGTATAATATCCCCCTACACTGCTCCTCTGTATAATAAACCCCCCACACACTGCTCCTCTGTATAATATCCCCCCACACACTGCCCCTCTGTATAATATCCCACCTACACACTGCCCCTCTGTATAATATCCACACACACACACTGCTCCTCTGGATAATATCCCCCCATACTGTTCCTCTGGATAATATCCCCAACATATAGCTCCCCTGTATAATAACCCCCACACAAACTGATCCTCTTTAAAATATCCCCCACACACAGACTGCCCCTGTATATAATATCCCCCCAGACACACTGCTCCTCTGTATAATATCCACCCACACACATTGTCCCTATGTATCATATCCCCCAGACACACTCCCCCTCTGTATTATATACCCCCACACAATGCCCCTCTGTATAATATACCCCAATACAATGCCCCTCTGTATAATATCCCCCAAACATACTGCTCCTCTGTATAATATCTACTCCACACACTGCTCCTTTGTATAATATTCCCCAGACACACTGCTCCTATGTATAGTATCCACCACACACTCCTCCTCTGTATAATAACCCCCAACACACACACTGCTCCTCTGTATGAAATCCCCTTCATCACTGTTTCTCTGTATAATATCCACCTCACACACTGCTCCTCTGTAAAATATCCCCAACATATAGCTCCCCTGTATAATAATCCTCACACACACTGCTCCTCTGTCCCCCACACACAGACTGCCCCTGGATATAATAGTCCCACACACTGCCCCTATGTATACTATCCCCCCAGACACACTCCCCTCTGTATCATATACCCCCACACAATGCCCCTCTGTATAATATACCCCAATACAATGCCCCTCTGTATAATATTCCCTCAAACACACTGCTCTTCTGTATAATATCAACTCCACACACTGCTCCTCTGTATAATATTCCCCAACACACACTGCTCCTCTGTATAATATCCCCCACACACTGCTCCTCTGTATAATATCCACTCCACACATTGCTCCTCTGTACAATATCCCCCACACACTGCTCTGTGTATAATATCACTTTCCACACATGGTCCCTCTGTTTAATATCTCCACATACAATGCTCCTCTGTATATTATTCCCCCCATACTGCTCCTCTGTATAATATCCCCAACACATAGCTCCCCTGTATAACCCCCAACCCACTGCTCCTCTGTATAATATTCCCCACACAAACTGTCACTCTGTATAATATCCCCCACACACACTGCCCCTGTGTATAATATTCCCCCACACAAGTAATTGACCCGGGCTTTGGCCAGGTCCCCCTCTTCATTGGGCCCCATACTCCAGTCATGTTTGTCATTCCCTAATTGTGGCCCTGGTCTCTCAGTGATACTGTAACTCTGCATACAGATAATGTAGTGGATGTGACCTTCAGTCCTATGTAACACCACAGAAACCTAGTGATATATATCTGAGTACACATATGTAGCAGTAGATGCTACTTGCAGTCCTATGTAACACCACAGATAACACAGTGATATCTCTCTGAGTACAGATAATGTAGTAGATGTCACCTGCAGTCCTATGTAACACCACAGATAACACAGTGATATCTCTGAGTACAGATAATGTAGTAGATGTCACCTGCAGTCCTATGTAACACCACAGATAACACAGTGATATCTCTGAGTACAGATAATGTAGTAGATGTCACCTGCAGTCCTATGTAACACCACAGATAACACAGTGATATCTCTCTGAGTACAGATAATGTAGTAAATGTCACCTGCAGTCCTATGTAACACCACAGATAACACAGTGATATCTCTCTGAGTACAGATAATGTAGTAGATGTCACCTGCAGTCCTATGTAACACCACAGATAACACAGTGATATCTCTGAGTACAGATAATGTAGTAGATGTCACCTGCAGTCCTATGTAACACCACAGATAACACAGTGATATCTTTCTGAGTACAGATAATGTAGTAAATGTCACCTGCAGTCCTATGTAACACCACAGATAACACAGTGATATCTCTGCATACAGATAATGTAGTGGACGTGACCTTCAGTCCTATGTAACACCACAGAAACCGAGTGATATATCTCTGAGTACACATATGTAGCAGATGCTACTTGCAGTCCTATGTAACACCACAGATATCACAGTGATATCTCTGAGTACAGATAAAGTAGTGAATGTAACCTGCAACTCTATGTAACACCTCAGGTTGCAGATACCAATATACTGATAATATACCTTTTGATACATTCAGCTGTATGTGGTTTAGTATGGTGATTATTATTTTTGCGTTTCTCCCTCTCTAATTATACATCCCATACATCGCCCCCTCCATAATATACCCTCTACACTGCCCTATCTACCTTTCTCCATAGTATCTCTCCCCTATGTATAATATCCCCCCAGACACACTGCCTCTCTGTATCAGATACTCCCACACAATGCCCCTCTGTATAATATACCCGAACACAATGCCCCTCTGTATAATATAGCCTCACACAATGCCCCTCTGTATAATATACAACCAAACACTCTTCTCTGTATAATATCAACCACACACACACTGCTGCTCTGTATAATATTCCCCCCCAAACACTGCTCCTCTGTATAATATCCCCTCACACACACATTGCTCCTCTGTGTAATATCTGCCACACACTGCCCCTGTGTATAATATCACTCGCTACACACTGCCCATCTGTATACTATCCTCCCACACTCTGCCCCTTTGTAAAATATCCCCCGCACACACTGCTCCTCTGCATAATATCCCCCACACACTTCCCCTGTGTATAATATCACTCCCTACACACTGCCCCTCTGTATAATATCCCCCGCACAAACTGCCCCTCTGTATAATATCCCAACACACATACACTGCTCCTCTGTATAATATCCCTCATACACACACTGCTCCTCTGTATAATATCCCCCAACACGCTGCCCCTGTATAAAATATCCCCCACACACTGCCACTCTGTATAATATCCCCCACACACTGCTCCTCTGTATAATATCCCCAATACATACTGAGCCTCTGTATAATACCCACCAACACACTGCCCATATGTATAACATCCCCCACACACTGCTTCTCTGTATAATACCCCCCACACACTGTTCCTCTGTATAATATCCTCAACACACTGCTCCTTTGTATATAATAACCCCTCTCACACACTGCCTCTCTGTATAATATCCACCCCCACACACTGTTCCTCTGTATAATATCCCCTCACACACATACTGCCCCTGTGTATAATATCCCCCACACACTGCTCCTCTGTATAATATCACCCCACACACACTGCCACTATATATATATATATATATACCAGGGGCATATTATACTTAGTGGCAGTGTGTGTGGGGTGATATTATGCTACGTTCAGCTGTGAGGACATTGTACCCCTGAGCTCCTGTACAATATTTTGGGGAGGTTTCTCTCACTCGAGAGTATAAATCAGATGAGTGGAATCCGATAAATAAAGGGATTGCTCTCGCACCAATGTTATTCAATGAGGTGCAGATCTGCGGGGTTTTCGGGGTGTCCCCTTTCTGGACATCTTTGCCCCTTATTTGGGGTCCTCGCTCTCCCGACTGATTGCACAACAAATTCTACTCACCAGACGTTGTTGCAGGGGGTGACCTGTATTGGGTACGGTATATATACGGTATATACAGAGCAATTCTACAGCATACATGTACATTATATACAGATTATGACTTCATTCCCATTTGCATTATAATAAATAGCAATCTCCAGGCAGCAGATCTGGAGACCAGTTTGACCAGTTTTAAATCCCAGTTGAGGCGTTTGACCTCCTCGGGTCAGAGTCTTGTTCGTATCGGTAGTGATATCCTTCCATTTGGTCCCTGCAGGCTTCCCGGAAGTTATTGAGCCACCTCTTAATCCCTCGTCTGTTCAAGTAGAGGACCATAAGGAATATAACTCCTATCAGAGCCAGCACTATACCAAAGAAGACGTAGGAGGCAGTCTCGAGCTCCTCGCTGATACACTTCAGGGTCTCCGTTTTCATCTTTACGACTAAGGTCCCGTTTTGGTTCGGAGGAGCGGAGCACTTCAGATTTTGATCTGCTGAGTTCTGAGTTGTATTTTGTAGCCACACGATCATGTCAATGGTCTTACAGTCACAGACGATTGGGTTGGGGTTTAGAAACACTCGGACTTTCATCTCCTCGAGCTGCAGAATTGTTTCTTTATCGATCATCTTAATGGAATTATTCCCCAGCTTAATGGTCTGCAAGCTTCGAAGATCCAAGACGTTCTTGGGGAACGTTTGTAAATCATTGCCGATAAGTTCTATATTCCGGAGGTTCATCAACACATCGTTCCATGGAGAGTTAAACAGTTTAGTCTGAGCTGTTTCCCGAAGGGCACTGTTCAACTTTAAGGTTACCAGTTGACTTAATCCCAAAAATGTCTCATTAGATAAAGACTCCAGGGGGTTGTTGCTTAAATCCAAGGTGGTCAAGTTGGGTAGGTCATAGAATGCCTTCGACTCGATGGCTTGAATGTTGTTATTGGTAAGAAGAAGGGTTGTTAGATTGCTTAACTGTATCCCATCCTTCTGGAAGTAGGAACGTTGCAGGACACTTAATTTGCTTCCAGTGAGTGACAAGTTCTGAACCCAGTGAGGAACATCCTCTGGGAGGTCCTGCTGAGAAGACAAGAAATGGCATTGCACCACACCAGTCTTATTATGGCAGTGGCAATTAAAGGGGCAACAAAGAGTGACATTGACCAAGACGAGCATCCCGATCAACTTCAAGACCAAAGAACCATGAGCTTCAGAAGATCTTAGCAAGGTGGTGGTGATCATGAGGTGGCCATGCCGGTTGGGACTGAATCTTGACAGCATGTCTCAGAGTTTTGAGTTGATTTCGGAAAATGACTACTCTTGTGTCCTGGTGACTGTCAGTGAAAGGAGGCACCAAAACTGGCGTCTGCTCTCTCATCCTCAGCTGCTGTCAATCCATGGGGAGGCTGGAGTCTCTTGGATGTTCTCCAGCAGCATCACAGGGAGCTTCTGAAGTCAGGGAGCCCGGCGTCCTTGGATTGGAAACTCTTAATTTGATTTTGACGTCTCTGGCAGGTCAGATGGATGGAGTGGTGTCTAACAGAGATGCCTCTCCCCTCTCCACCACACGAGAAGAGGCGCCCGCCCCTCATCAGCTGCTCTCTATTGTAGAGGATGGGAGGCTGGAGAGATTTGCTGGGATGTAATCGCCGGTATCACTCCGTGTATACGTACCCGGATAACAACGCTTAACCCTCTGATGCTCTGCACTGAGATGCGAAGATCCTCCAATGATACAATCGCCCTCCTACCGTGTCCTCCTCACATTCACTCCACACATCATCACCTTTTTTATACATTTTTGATTACATTTTAGAAGACTCAAAAGAGAAGAGGAAAGAATTTTTTTCCTGTAATGGTTTTGTGAATGTTTTGTCTTAAGAAATGTTTTTTTTTTTGCTCATTTATCACAAATCCGCATAAAATACAGAATTATTACTGATCGGCTTTATCCTCTAAAATGTTTCATTTCTGTTCCTTTTTGCTTTCTGCAACTTTTACATTTTTCTTTTGTATTTCTACTCTTTTTAGTTTAAGGATTAATTCATTTTTACTGCTGTTTTTGACAGTTTTGCTAAAATATCGATTGGAGCGATGCAAAAAAACCAAACATGACTTTCAAAAATTCAATCCACTGATTTCTTAGGGTTAAACATTGTCTTAATATCGATCCATTAGAACATAAGACACTGAAGATGATCCCAGGAGCATGGAAAAGTATTACATTCAAAAGGAATGAAACAATTTTACTACTATATCGTCACCTATCCCTTGTAGACTGTGAGCCCTCGCGGGCAGGGTCCTCTCTCCTCCTGTAGACTGTGAGCCATCGCGGGCAGGGTCCTCTCTCCTCCTATAGACTGTGAGCCATCGCGGGCAGGGTCCTCTCTCCTCCTGTAGACTGTGAGCCCTCGCGGGCAGGGTCCTCTTTCCTCCTGTAGACTGTGAGCCCTCGCGGGCAGGGACCTCTCTCCTCCTGTAGACTGTGAGCCCTCGCGGGCAGGGACCTCTCTCCTCCTGTAGACTGTGAGCCATCGCGGGCAGGGTCCTCTCTCCTCCTGTAGACTGTGAGCCCTCGCGGGCAGGCTCCTCTCTCCTCCTGTAGACTGTGAGCCCTCGCGGGCAGGCTCCTCTCTCCTCCTGTAGACTGTGAGCCATCGCGGGCAGGGACCTCTCTCCTCCTGTAGACTGTGAGCCATCGCGGGCAGGGTCCTCTCTCCTCCTGTAGACTGTGAGCCATCGCGGGCAGGGTCCTCTCTCCTCCTGTAGACTGTGAGCCCTCGCGGGCAGGCTCCTCTCTCCTCCTGTAGACTGTGAGCCCTCGCGGGCAGGGACCTCTCTCCTCCTGTAGACTGTGAGCCCTCGCGGGCAGGGACCTCTCTCCTCCTGTAGACTGTGAGCCCTCGCGGGCAGGGACCTCTCTTCTCCTGTAGACTGTGAGCCCTCGCGGGCAGGGACCTCTCTCCTCCTGTAGACTGTGAGCCCTCGTGGGCAGGGTCCTCTCTCCTCCTGTAGACTGCGAGCCCTCGCGGGCAGGGACCTCTCTCCTCCTGTAGACTGTGAGCCCTCGCGGGCAGGCTCCTCTCTCCTCCTGTAGACTGTGAGCCCTCGCGGGCAGGGACCTCTCTCCTCCTGTAGACTGTGAGCCCTCGCGGGCAGGGACCTCTCTCCTCCTGTAGACTGTGATCCCTCGCGGGCAGGGACCTCTCTCCTCCTGTAAACTGTGAGCCCTCGCGGGCAGGGACCTCTCTCCTCCTGTAGACTATGAGCCCTCGCGGGCAGGGACCTCTCTCCTCCTGTAAACTGTGAGCCCTCGCGTGCAGGGACCTCTCTCCTCCTGTAAACTGTGAGCCCTCGTGGGCAGGGTCCTCTATCCTCCTGTACCTGTCTGTGTCTTGTATTGTTTATGATTACTGTACTTGTCCCTATTATGTATACCCCTTTTACATGTAAAGCGCCATGGAATTGATGGCGCTATAATAATAAATAATAAGTGTGAACGAGCCCCAACACTGAGGATGATGACCGCAGCTCTGCACGGAGAACGTTGTGTCTATACAATGCTCATAGTATGTACCGTGGACGGTGAGGCTGGAGATAATCATTAGGATTGGTTTACACAGTTGCCACACTTACATACACACTTTCTGTGCCAGGAAAAGTCCCCTTAGACCCTACTAAAGCTTCTTATACAGCCAGATCACATCTCATACTTTGCACTGACGAGGGACAATCACCCCCAAAACACCGTGTCTGCAAATTGAGGTTCTGATCTGGCATAAAACCTAAGGCTCGTTAAAGGGTCACTTTTGAATTGCTGGATTCTACTTCCAATAGGTGGCGCTAGAGTTCGTCTCCTTCCTCCTGGAAAAGTCCAAGTATCTGTAAAGTGTAAAGGAAATGATTCCTGGATTACTAAATATTTTAAAACTTTAAATCTGAAAATTGCGATGTGCATTTATATTCATTCCCTCTGAGTCAGCACTTTGTAGGACTACCTTTCGTTGTCTAGCATTTATATTCATCCCCCTGAGTCAACACTTTGTAGGACCATCTTTCTTTGTCTTGCATTTATATTCATCCCCCTGAGTCAGCACTTTGTAGGACCACCTCTCTCTGTCTTGCATTTATATTCATCCCCCCTAAGTCAGCACTTTGTAGGACCACCTCTCTCTGTCTTGCATTTATATTCATCCCCCCTGAGTCAGCACTTTGTAGGACCACCTTTCCCTCTCTTTTGGGGTCTCTCCAACTTTGACCATCTAGAGGTGACATTTTCCTCTTCCTCTCTCGCTCGGTGAGGTTAGATGGAGACGTCAGTGATCAGTGATTTCCTCGTCTTGTCACAGATTCTCGGTGGATTTGGGTCTAGCCCG